>NC_092273.1:31071904-31235897 GCF_036320965.1 Panulirus ornatus
ACCAGTGACCATCATCATCATCACACATCCTCACCCATGACCAGTGAACATCACTATCATAAAACATTCACAACCCATGACCAGTGACCATCATCATCATGACACATCCAAGACCCATAACCAGTCACCATCATCATCATAACACATTCACAACCCATGACCAGTGCCCATCGTCATCACACATCCACAACCATGACCAATGAACATCATCATCATCACACATCCATCATCATCACACATCCAAAACGCGTGACCAGTGACCATCATGATCATCACATATCCTCAGCTCATGACCAATGACCATTACCATCATCAAATATCCACAACCCATGACCAGTGACCATCATCATCATCACACATCAACAACCTATGACCAGTGACCACCATCATCGTTACACATCCTCAAACCATGACCAGTGACCATTATCACACATCCTCAACCCATGGCAAGTGACCATCAACATCTTCATACATCCTCAACACATAACCAGTGAACATCATAACACATCCAAAACCCATGACCAATGACAATCATCATCACACATCCTCAACAAATGACCAGTGACCATCATCACACTTCCTCAACCCATTACCAGTGACCATCATCATCATCACAAATCCAAGACCCATGACCAGTGACCATTATCAGCATCACACATTCCACTAACCCATGACCATGACCATCATCACATCACATCCAAAACCCATGACCATTAACCATCATCATCACAAATCCACAACCCAAGACCAGTGACTATCATCATCATTATCATCATCACACATCCACAACGGGTGACCAGTGACCATAATCATCACACATCCTCAACCCATGACTAGTGAAAATCAACACCATCTCAAATCCACAACCTATGAACAGTAACCATCGTCAATGCACATCCACAAACCATGACCATTGACTATCATCATCATCACACACGTACAGCCTATGGCCAGTGACTATCATCATCAACATCATTACAAATCCACAACTGATGACCAGTGACCATCATCACCATTACACATCCTCAACCCATGATCAGTGACCATCACCATTATCATCACACATCTACAACCCAAGACCAGTGACCATCATCACAATCACACATCAACAACCCATGACCAGTGACCATCATATTCATCACATATCCTTAACCCATGATCAGCGACCATCATCATCATCACACATACTCAACCCATGGCCAGTTAAACTCATCACACTTCTTTAACCCATTACCAGTTACCATCATCATCATCAAACATCCACAGCCCATGACCAGTGACCATCATCATCATCACACATACACAACCCATGACCGATGACCATGATTATCATCATCATCATTACACATCCGCAACGAATGACCAGTGACCATCATCATCATCACACAGCCTCAACCGATGACTAGTGACCATCACCATTATCAAACATCCACAACCCATGACCAGTGACTATCATCATCATTACACATCCACAACCCATGACCAGTTACCGTCATCATCACAGATCCACAATCCATGACCAGTGACCATCATCATCACATATTCTCAACCCATGACCAGTGACCATCATCAATATCACACATCCATAACCCATGACCAGTGACCATCCTCATCATCATAACACATCCACAACCTATGACCAGTGACCATCGTCACCATTACACATCCAAAACCCACGACCAGTGACCATCGTCATCGTAACACACCCTCAACCCATGACCAATGACCATCATCATCATCGTCATCATCACACATCTACAACCCATGACCAGTGACCATCATCTTCATCACACATCCAAAACCCATGACTAGTGAACATCATCATCATCACACATCCACAACTCATGACCAGTGACCATATTCATCATCATCAAACATCTACAGCCCAGGAACAGTGACCATCATCACAATCACACATCAACAACCCATGGCCAGTGACCATCATCATAATCACACATCCTTAACCCATGACCAGTGACCATCATCATGATATCACATCCTCAACCCATGGCCAGTGACAATCATCACACATCCTCAACCCATTACCAGTGACCATTATAATCATCACACATCAGTAGCCCATGATCAATCACCACTATCATCATCACATATCCACAACCCTGTCGACTGACCATGATCATCATCACACGTCTACAACCCACTACCAGTGACCATCATCATCATCATCATTACACATTCACAACGGATGACCAGTGACCATCATCATCATCACACATCCTCAACCCATGACCAGTGACCATCACCATCATAAAACATTCACAACCCATGACCAATGACCATCATCATCATCACACATCCACAACCCATGAGCAGTCACCATCATCAACATCACACATTCAAAACCCATGACCAGTGCCCATCATCATCACACATCCACAACTCATGACCAATGAACATCATCATCATCACACATCCATCATCACACATCCACAACGCGTGACCGGTGACCATCATAATCATCACACATCCTCAACCCATGACCAATGACCATTACCATCATCAAATATCCACAACCCATGACCAGTGACCATCATCATCACACATCAACAACCTATGACCAGTGACCATCATCATTACACATCCTCAACCCATGACCAGTGACCATTATCAAACATCCTCATCTCATGGCCAGTGACCATCAACATCATTATACATCCTCAACCCATGACCAGTGAACATCATAACACATCCAAAACCCATGACCAATGAACATCATCATCACACATCCTCAGCACATGACCAGTGACCATCATCACACATCCTCAACCCATGACCAGTGACCATCATCATCATCACAAATCCAAGACCCATGACCAGTGACCATCATCATCATCACATATCCACAATCTGTGACCAGTGACAATCAACATCATCATACATCCTCGACCCATGACCATTAAACAACATCATCATCACATCCTCAACCCATGACCATTGACCATCATCATCATCCCATATTCTCAACCCAAGACAGTGACTATCATCACCATCAAATATCCACGACCCATGACCAGTGACCATCATCATCATCACAAAGCCACAACCCATGACCAGTGACCATCATCATCATCACACATCCACAACCTTTGACCAGTGACAATTATCATCATCACACATCCACAGCCGATGACCAGTGATCATCATCATCACACATCCACAACATATGACCAGTGACCATCAGCATCATCACAAATCCACAGCCCACGAAAAGTAACAGTCGTCATCACACATACACAACCCATGACCAATGATCAACCATCATCATCACATATCCACAACCCATGACCAGTGACCATTATCATCATCATTACACATTAACAACGGATAACCAGTGACCATCATCATCATCACACATCCTCACCCCATCACCAGTGACCATCATCATTATCATCAAACATCTACAGCCCATGACCAGTGACCATCATCATCATCAAACATCCACAACCCATAACTTTTGACCATCATCATCATCATCACATATCTACAACCCAAGACCAGTGGCCATCATCACCATCACACATCCACAACAAATGACCAGATACCATCATCATCCTCACACATCCTCAACCCATGACAAGTGACCATCATCATCACATATCATGAACCCATGGACAGTGATTATCATCATACATTCTCAACCCATGACCAGTGACCATAATTATAATCACATATCCAAAACCCATGACCATTGACCATCATCATCATCAAACTTCCACAACCCATGACCAGTGACCATCATCATCATCACACGTCCTCAATCCATGACCAGTGACCTTCATCATCACACATCCACAACCCATGACCAGTGACTATCATCATCACACATTCTCAACATATGACCAGTTACCATCATCATTACCATCACATCTACAATCCATGTCCAGTGACCATCATCATCATCACACATCCACAACCTATAACCAGTGACCATCATCATTATCACATATCTACAACCCAAGACCAGTGACCATCATCATCATCACACATCCAAAACACATGACCAGAGACCATCATCATCATCACACCTCCTCAACCCATGACCAGTGACCATCATCATCACACATCCTGAACACATGGACAGTGACTATCGTCATGCATTCTCATCCCATGACCAGTGACCATCATCATAATCACACATCTAAAACCCATGACCAGTGACCACCATTATCATCACACTTCAACAACTCATGACCAGTGACCATCATCATCATCACACATCCTCAACCCATGACCAGTGACCATCGTCATCACACATCCACAACCAATGAACAGTGCCCATCATCATCATCACTTATCCACAACCCATGACCAGTGACCATCATCATCATCATCATCACCAGACACACACAACGCATGACCAGTGACAAGAATCATAATCAGACATCCTCAAAACATGACTAGAGAACATCACCATCATGAAATATCCACAACCGATGACCCAGGCCATTATCATCACATCCACAACCCATGACCAGTGACCATCATCATCATCACACATCCTCAACCTATGAACACTGAATATCGTCAGACATCCTCAACCCATTGCCAGTGACCATCACCATCATCACACATCCTCAACCCATGACCAGTGGCCATCATCATCATCACACATCCTCAACCCATGACCATTGAACATCATAACACATCCCCAACCCATGAGCAATGACCATCATCATCATGACATATCCTCAACCCATGACCAGTGACAATCATCATAATCACACATCCTCAACCAATGATCAGTGACCATCATCATCATCACATATCCACAACCCATGACCAGTGGCCATCATCACATATCTTCAACCCATGACCAGTTATCATCATCATCACACATCATCAACCCATGACCAGTGACCATCATCATACATCCTCAACCCATGACCATTGACCATCATCATCATCACACCTCAACCCATAACCATTGACCATCATCATCATCACATCCTCAACCTATAACCAGTGACAATCATCATCATCACTTATTCTCAACCCATGACCAGTGACTATCATCATCATCAAACATCCACGACCCATTACCAGTGACCATCATCATCATCATCACACATCCACAACCCATTATTAGTGACCATCATCACCACCATAAACAGACAACCCATGACCAGTGACCATCATCATCATCACACAACCTGAACCCATGATAGGTGACCATCATCATCATCATCACACATCCACAACCCATTATTAGTGACCATCATCACCACCACAAACAGACAACCCATGACCAGTGACCATCATCATCATCACACAACCTCAACCCATGACCGGTGACCATCAACATCAACATCACATGCCCCCATGACCAGTGACTAAAATCATTAGAAATCCACAACCCATGACCAGTGACCAACATCATCATTACACATCCACAACCCATAACCAGTGACCATAATCATCATCATCACACATCTGCAACAAAAGACTAGTGACTATCAACACCATCACATATCAACAATCCATGACCAGTGACCATCATTATCATCACACATCCTCAACCCATGACCAGTGACCATCATCATCATCAAACATCCTCAACCTATGGCCAATGGCAATCATCACATATCCTTAACCCATGACCAGTGACCATCATCATCATCACACATCCACAGCCAATGCCCAGTGACTATCATCATCATCAAACATCCACAACCCATGATCATTACCCATCAGCATCATTAACCATTCACAACCCATGTACAGTAACCATCGTCATCACATATTCACAACCAATGATCAGTGACCACCATCATCATCACACATTCACAACCCATGACCAGTGACCATCATCATCATCAAACATTCTCAATCCATGACCATTGACCATCATCATCATCACATATCTACAACCCAAGACCAGTGACCATCATCACGAACACACATTCACAACACATGACCAGATACCATCATCATCATCACACATCCTCAACCCATGACCAATGACCATCATCATCGCACATCCTGAACCCATGGACAGTGACTATCGTCATGCATTCTCAACCCATGACCAGTGACCATCATCACAATCACACATCCAAAACCCATGACCAAAGAACATCACCATCATGAAATATCCAGAAGTCATGACCCAGACCATCATCATCAACAAACATCCACAACCCATGACCAGTGACCATCATCATCATCTCACATCCTCAACCCATGACCAGTGACCACCGTCACCATCACACATCCACAACCCACGACCAGTGACCATTGTCATCGTAACACACCCTCAACCCACGACCAACGACCATCATCATCATCGTCGTCATCACACATCTACAACCCATGACCATTGACCATCACCTGCGTCACACATCCAAAACCCATGACTAGTGAACATCATCATCATCACACATCCACAACCCATGACCAGTGACCATATTCATCGTCATCAAACATCTACAGCCCAAGAACAGTGACCATCATCACAATCACACATCAACAACCCATGGCCAGTGACCATCATCATAATAACACATCCTTAACCCATGACCAGTGACCATCATCATGATCACACATCCTCAAACCATGGCCAGTGACAATCATCACACATCCTCAACCCATTACCAGTGACCATTATAATCATCACACATCCATAGCCCATGATCAGTCACCACTATCATCATCACACATCCACAACCCTGTCCACTGGCCATGATCATCATCACACGTCTACAACCCACTACCAGTGACCATCATCATCATCATGATTACACATTCACAACGGATGACCAGTGACCATCATCATCATCACACATCCTCAACCCATGACCAGTGACCATCACCATCATAAAACATTCACAACCCATGACCAGTGACCATCATCATCATCATACATTAAAAGACCCATTACCAGTGACCATCACCATCAACACACATCCACAACCCATGACCAGTCACCATCATCAATATCACACATTCACAACCCATGACCAGTGCCCATCGTCATCACACATCCACAACTCATGACCAATGATTATCATCATCATCACACATCCATCATCATCACACATCCACAACGCGTGACCAGTGACCATCATGATCATCACACATCCTCAACCCATGACCAATGACCATTACCATCATCAAATATCCACAACCCATGACCAGTGACCATCATCATCATCACACATCAGCAACCTATGACCAGTGACCATCATCATTACACATCCTCAACCCATGACCAGTGACCATTATCACATCCTCAACTCATGGCCAGTGACCATCATCATTATATATCCTCAACCCATGACCAGTGAACATCATACCACATCGACAACCCATGACCAATGACCATCATCATCACACATCCTCAAAACATGACCAGTGACCATTATCACACATCCTCAACCCATGACCAGTGACCATCATCATCATCACAAATCCAAGACCCATGACCAGTGACCATCATCATCATCACATATCCACAACCCATGACCAGTGACACTCAACATCATCACACATCCTCGACCCATGACCATTAAACAACATCATCATCACATCCTCGACCCATGACCATTGACCATCATCATCATCACATATTCTAAACCTCAAGACAGTGACCATCATCACCATCAAATATCCACGACCCATGACCAGTGACCATCATCATCATCACAAAGCCACAACCCATGACCAGTGACCATCATAATCATCACACATCCACAACCTTTGACCAGTGAAAATTATCATCATCACACATCCACAGCCGATGACCAGTGATCATCATCATCACACATCCACAACACATGACCAGTGACCATCAGCATCATCACAAATCCACAACCCATAAACAGTAACAGTCGTCATCACACATACACAACCCATGACCAGTGATCAACAATCATGATCACACATCCACAACCCATGACCAGTGACCATTATCATCATCATTACACATTAACAACGGATAACCAGTGACCATCATCATCATCACACATCCTCACCCCATCACCAGTGACCATCATCATTATCATCACACATCTACAACCCATGACCAGTGACCATCATCATCATCACACATCCACAACCCATCACCAGTGGCCATCATTATCATCATCACATATCTACAACCCAAGACCAGTGGCCATCATCACCATCACACATCCACAACAAATGACCAGAGACCATCATCATCCTCACACATCCTCAACCCATGACAAGTGACCATCGTCATCACATATCATGAACCCATGGACAGTGATTATCATAATACATTCTCAACCCATGATCAGTGACCATAATTATAATCACACATCCAAAACCCATGACCAGTGACCATCATCATCATCACACTTCCACAACCTATGACCAGTGACCATCATCATCATCACACGTCCTCAATCCATGACCAGTGACCTTCATCATCACACATCCACAACCCATGACCAGTGACTATCATCATCATCACACATTCTCAACATATGACCAGTTACCGTCATCATTATCATCAAATCTACAACCCATGTCCAGTGACCATCATCATCACACATCCACAACCTATAACCAGTGACCATCATCATCATCACATATCTACAACCCAAGACCAGTGACCATCATCATCATCATACATCCAAAACACATGACCAGAGACTATCATCATCATCACACATCCTCAACCCATGACCAGTGACCATCATCATCACACATCCTGAAGACATGGACAGTGACTATCGTCATGCATTCTCAACCCATGACCAGTGACCATCATCATAATCACACATCTAAAACCCATGACCATTGACCTCCATCATCATAACACATCAACAACCCATGACCAGTGACCATCATCATCATCACATATCCTCAACCCATGTCCAGTGACCATCGTCATCACACATCCACAACCCATGGATAGCGACCATCATCATCATCACTTATCTACAACCCATGACCAGTGACCATCATCATCATCATCACCAGACACGTGCAACGCATGACCAGTGACAAGAATCATAATCACACATCCTCAAACCATGACCAGAGAACATCACTATCATGAAATATCCACAACCGATGACCCAGGCCATTATCATCATCACATCCACAACCCATGACCAGTGACCATCATCATCATCACACATCCTCAACCTATGAACACTGAATATCGTCAGACATCCGCAACCCATTACCAGTGACCATCATCATCATCACACAACCTCAACCCATGACCAGTGGCCATTATCATTATCACAAACCCACAACCCATGACCAGTGAACATCATAACACATCCCCAACCAATGAGCAATGACCATCATCATCATCACATATCCTCAACCCATGACCAGTGACCATCATCATAATCACACATCCTCAACCCATGACCAGTGACCATCATCATCACAAATCCACAACCCATGACCAGTGGCCATCATCACATATCTTCAACCCATGACCAGTGATCATCATCATCACACATCATCAACCCATGACCATTGACCATCATAATACATCCTCAACCCATGCCCATTGACCATCATCATCACACCTCCTCAACCCATAACCATTGACCATCATCATCACCACATCCTCAACCTATAACCAGTGACAATCATCATCATCACATATTCTCAACCCATGACCAGTGACCATCATCATCATCAAACATCCACGACCCATGACCAGTGACCATCATCATCAAAATCATTACACATCCACAACCCATTATCAGTGACCATCATCTCCACAACACACAGACAACCCATGACCAGTGACCATCATCATCATCAAACAACCTGAACCCATCACCGGTGACCATCAACATCATCATCACCCATGTGCCCCATGACTAGTGACTAAAATCATCAGAAATCCAAAACCCATGACCACTGACCATCATCATCATTACACATCCACAACTCAAAACCAGTGACCATAATCATCATCATCACACATCTGCAACACAAGACTAGTGACCATCAACACCATCACACATCAACAATCCATGACATATGACCATCATTATCACCACATATCCTCAACCCATGACCAGTGACCATCATCATCAAACATCCTCAACCTATGGCCAATGACAATCATCACATATCCTTAACCCATGACCAGTGACCATCATCATCATCACACATCCACAGCTCATGCCCAGTGACCATCATCATCATCAAACATCCACAACACATGATCATTGACCATCGGCATCATCAACCATCCATAACCCATGTACAGTAACCATCGTCATCACATATTCACAACCCATGATGAGTGACCACCATCATCATCACACATCCACAACCCATGACCAGTGACCATCATCATCATCATCACACATTCTCAATCCATGACCATTGACCATCATCATCATCACATATATACAACCCAAGACCAGTGACCATCATCACGAACACACATTCACAACACATGACCAGATACCATCATCATCATCACACATCCTCAACCCATAACCAATGACCATCATCATCACACATCCTGAACCCATGGACAGTGACTATCGTCATGCATTCTCAACCCATGACCAGTGACCATCATCACAATCACACATCCAAAACCGATGACCAGAGAACATCACCATCATGAAATATCCAGAACTCATGACCTAGACCATCATCATCAACACACATCCACAACCCATGACCAGTGACCATCATCATCATCACACATTCTCAATCCATGACCATTGACCATCATCATCACATATCTACAACCCAAGACCAGTGACCAACATCACGAACACACATTCACAACACATGACCAGATACCATCATCATCATCACACATCCTCAACCCATGACCAATGAACATCATCATCACACATCCTGGACCCATGGACAGTGACTATCGTCATGCATTCTCAACCCATGAACATAGACCATCATCACAATCACACATCCAAAGCCCATGACCAGAGAACATTACCATCATGAAATATCCACAACTCATGACCCAGACCATCATCATCAACACACATCCACAACCCATGACCAGTGACCATCATCATCATCTCACATCCTCAACCCATGACCAGTGACCATCGTCATCACACATCCACAACCCATGAACAGTGACCATCATCATCATCACTCATCCACAACCGATAACCAGTGACCATCATCATCATCATCATCATCACACACCCACAACGCATGACCAGTGACAAAAATCATCATCACATATCCTCAAACAATGACCAGAGAACATCACCATCATGAAATATCCACAACCCATGACCCAGACCATCATCATCATCACACATCCACAACCCATGACCAATGACAATCATCATCATCACAGATCCTCAACCTATGAACAGTGACCTTCATCACACATCCTCAACCTATGACGAGTGACAATCATCATCATCACACATCCTCAACCCATGACCAGTGTCCATCATCCTCATCACATATTCTCAACCCATGACCAGTGACCATCATCATAATCACACATCATCAACCCTTGACCAATGACCATCATCATCACATATCCAAAACCCGTGACCATTGACCATCATCATCATCACACATCCTCAAGTTATGACCAGTGACCATCATCATCATCACATATTCTCAACCCATGACCAGTGACCATCATCACCATCAAACATCCACGACCCATGACCAGTGACCATCATCATCATCACACATCCACCACCCATTATCAGTGACCATCATCACCACCACACACAGACAACCCATGACCAGTGACCATCATCATCATCACACAACCTCAACCTATGACGAGTGACAATCATCATCATCACATATTATCAACCCATGACCAGTAGTCATCATTATCACACATCCTCAACCCATGACCAGTGACCATCATCATACATCCTCAACCCATGACCATTGACCATCATCATCATCACATATCCTCAACCCATGACCATTGACCATCATCATCATCACACATCCTCAAGTTATGACCAGTGACCATCATCATCATCACATATTCTCAACCCATGACCAGTGACCATCATCACCATCAAACATCCACGACCCATGACCAGTGACCATCATCATCATCACACATCCACAACCCATTATCAGTGACCATCATCACCACCACACACAGACAACCCATGACCAGTGACCATCATCATCATCACACAACCTCAACCCATGACCGGTGACCATCATCATCATCATCATACATATGCCCCCATGACCAGTGACTAAAATCATCAGAATTCCACAACCCATGACCAGTGACCATCATCATCATTACACATCCGCAACCCATAACCAGTGACCATAATCATCATCATCACACATCTGCAACCCAAGACTAGTAACCATCAAAACATCACACATTAACAACCCATGACCAGTGACCATCAATATCATCACACATCCTCAACCCATGACCAGTGACCATCATCATCATCAAACATCATCAACCTATAGCCAATGACAATCATCACATATCCTCAACCCATGACCAGTGACCATCATCATTGTCAAACATCCACAGCCCATGCCCAGTGGCCATCATAATCATGAAACATCCACAACCCATGATCATTGACTATCAGCATCATCAACCATCCACAACCCATGTACAGTAATCATCGTCATCACATATTCACAACCCATGATCAGTGACCACCATCATTATCACACATTCACAACCCATGACCAGTGACCATCATCATCATCACACATTCTCAACCCATGACCAGTGACCATCATCATCACAGATCTACAACCCAAGACCAGTGACATCATCACGAACACACATTCACAACACATGACCAGATACCATCATCATCATCACACATCCTCAATCCATGACCAGTGACCATCATAACACATCCTGAACCCATAGACAGTGACTAACGTCATGCATTCTCAACCCATGACCAGTGACCATCATCACAATCACACATCCAAAACCCATTACCAGACATCACCATCATGAAATATCCACAACTCATGATCCAGACCATCATCATCAACACACATCCACAACCCATGACCAGTGACCATCATCACACATCCTCAACCCATGACCAGTGACCATCGACATCACACATCCATAACCCATGAACAGTGACCATCGTCATCATCACTCATCCACAACCCATGACCAGTGACCATCATCATCATCATCATCATCATCACACACCCACAACGCATGACCAGTGATAAAAATCATCATCACATCCTCAAAACATGACCAGAGAACATCACCTTCATGAAATATCCACAACCCATGACCCAGACCATCATCATCATCACACATCCACAACCCATGACCAGTGACAATCATCATCACACATCCTCAACTTATGAACAGTGACCTTCATCACACATCCTCAACACCTGACGAGTGACCATCATCTTCACACATCCTCAACCCATGACCAGTGACCATCATCATCATCACATATTCTCAACCCATGACCAGTGACCATCATCATAATCACACATCCTCAACCCTTGACCAGTGACCATCATCATCATCACATATCCACAACCCATGACCAGTGTCCATAATCACATATCATCAACCCATGACCAGTGATCATCATCATCACACATCCTCAACCCATGAACAGTGACCATCATCATACATCCTCAACCCATGACCATTGACCATCATCATCGTCACACCTCAACCCCTTACCATTTACCATCATCATCATCACATCCTCAACCTATGACCAGTGACCATCATCATCATCACATATTCTCAACCCATGACTAGTAACCATCATCATCATCATCATCAAACATCCACGATCCCTGACCAGTGTCCATCATCATCATCAAACATCCACAACCCATTATCAGTGACCATCATCACATCCACACCCAGACAACCCATGACCAGTGACGATCATCATCAACACACAACCTCAACCCATGACCGGTGACCATCATCATCATCATCACACATATGCCCCCATGACCAGTGACTAAAATCATCAGAAATCCAAAACCCATGACCAGTGACCATCATCATCATTACACATCCACAACCCATAACCAGTGACCATAATCATCATCACACATCTGCAACCCAAGACTAGTGACCATCAACACCATCACACATCAACAACCCATGACCAGTGACCATCATTATCATCACACATCCTCAACCCATGACCAGTGACCACCATCATCATCAAACATCCTCAACCTATGCCCAATGACAATCATCACATATCCTCAACCCATGACCAGTAACCATCATCATCATCACACATCCACAGCCCATGCCCAGTGACCATCATCATCATCAAACATCCACAACCCATGATCATTGACCATCAGCATCATCAACCATCCACAACACATGTACAGTAACCACCGTCATCACATATTCACAACCCATGATCAGTGACCACCATCATCACACATTCACAACCCATGACCTGTGACCATCATCATCACACGTTTTCAACCCATGACCAGTGACCATCATCATCATCACATATCTACAACCCAAGACCAGTGACCATCCTCACGAGCACACATTCACACCACATGACCAGATACCATAATCATCATCACACATCCTCAACCCATGACGATGACCATCATCATCACACATCCTGAACCCATGGACAGTGACTATCGTCATGCATTCTCAACCCATGACCAGTGACCATCATCACAATCACACATCCAAAACCCATGACCAGAGAACATCACCATCATGAAATATCCAGAACTCATGACCCAGACCATCATCATCAAAACACATCCACAACCCATGACCAGTGACCATCACCATCATCACACATCCTCAACCCATGACCAGTGACCATCGTCATAACACATCCACAAGCCATGAACATTGACCATCATCATCATTACTCATCCACAACCCATGACCAGTGACCATCATCATCATCATCATCATCATCATCGTCATCATACACCCACAACGCATAACCAGTGACAAAAATCATCATCACACATCCTCAAACCATGACCAGAGAACCTCACCATCATGAAATATGCACAACTCATGACCCATACCATCATCATCATCATCACACATCCACAACCCATGACCAATGACAATCATCATCATCACATATCCTCAACCTATGAAAAGTGACCTTTATCACACATCCTCAACCCCTGACGAGTGACCATCATCTTCACACATCCTCAACCCATGACCAGTGACCATCATCATCATCACATATTCTCAACCCATGACCAGTGACCATCATCATAATCACACATCCTCAACCCATGACCAGAGACCATCATCATCATGACATATCCACAAACCATGACCAGTGGCCATCATCACTTATCATCAACCCATGACCAGTGATCATCATCACATATCCTCAACCCATGACCAGTGACCATCATTATACATCCTCAGCCCATGACCATTGACCATCATCATCATCACACATCCTCAACCCATGACTATTGACCATCATCATCATCACACATCCTCAAGCTATGACCAGTGACCATCATCATCATCACATATTCTCAATCCATGACCAGTGACCATCATCACCATCAAACATCCGCGACCCATGACCAGTGACCATCATCATCTTCATCACACATCCACAACCCATTATCAGTGACCATCATCACATCCACATACAGACAACCCATGACCAGTGACCATCATAATAATCAACCAACCTCAACCCATGACCGGTAACCATCATCATCATCACACATATGCCCGTATGACCATCGACTAAAATAATAAGAAATCCACAACCCATGACCAGTGACCATCATCATCATTACACGTCCACAACCCATAACCAATGACCATAATCATCATCATCACACATCTGCACCCCAAGACCAGTGACCATCAACACCATCACACATGAACAACCCATGACCAGTGACCATCATTATCATCACACATCCTCAATCCATGACCAGTGACCATCATCATCATCAAACATCCTCAACCTATGGCCAATGACAATCATCACATATCCTCAACCCATGACCAGTGACCATCATCATCACACATACACAGCCCATGACCAGTAATCATCATCATCAAACATCCACAACCCACGACCATTGACCATCAGCATCATCACACATCCACAACCCATGAACAGTAACCATCGTCATCACATATTCACAACCTATGATCAGTGACCACCATCATCATCACACTTCAACAACCCATGACCAGTGACCATCATCATCATCACACATTCTCAACCCAAGACCAGTGACCATCATCATTATCATTACATCTACAACCCATGTCCAGTGACCATCATCATCATCACACACCCACAACCCATAACCAGTGAACATCATCATCATCACATATCTACAACCCAAGACCAGTGACCATCATCACGAACACATATCCAAAACACATGACCAGAGACCATCATCATCATCACACATCCTGAACCCATGGACAGTGACTATCGTCATGCATTCTTAACCCATGACCAGCAACCATCATCATAATCGCATATCTGAAACCCATGACCCGTGACCACCATCATCATCACACATCAACAACCCATGACCAGTGACCATCATCATCATCACTCATCCTCAACCCATGACAAATGACAATCGTCATCACACATCCACAACCCATGAACAGTGACCATCATCACCATCACTCATCCACAACCCATGACCAGTGACCATCATCATCATCATCACCACACACCCATAACCCATGACCAGTGACAAGAATCATCATAACACATCTTCAAACCATGACCAGAGAACATCACCATCATGAAATATGATGAAATATCATGAAACACTGAATATCGTCAGAAATCCTAAACCCATGACCAGTGACCATCATCATCATCACATATCCTCAACCCATGACCAGTGGCCATCATCATCATCACACATCCTCAACCCATGACCAGTGAACATCATAAGACATCCCTAACGCATGAGCAATGACCATCATCATCAACACATATCCTCAACCCATGACCAGAGACCATCATCATAATCACACATCCTCAACCTATGACCAGTGACCACCATCATCATCGCATATCCACAACCCATGACCAGCGGCCATCATCACATATCTTCAACCCATGACCAGTGATCATCATCATCACACATCCACAACCCATGACCAGTGACCATCATCATACATCCTCAACCCATGACCATTGACCATCATCATCATCACACGTCCTTAACCCATGACCATTGACCATCATCATCATCACACATCCTAAAGCTATGACCAGTGACCATCAACATCACATATTCTCAACCCATGACCACTGACCATTATCACCATCAAACATCCACGACCCATGACCAGTGACCATCATCATCTTCATCACACATCCACAACCCATTATCAGTGACCATCATCACCACCACACACAGACAACCCATGACCAGTGACCATCATAATCATCATACATCCTCAACCCATGACCGGTGACCATCATCATCATCATCAAACATATGCCCCCATGACCATTGACTAAAATCATCAGAAATCCACAACCCATGATCAGTGACCATCATCATCATTACACGTCCACAACCCATAACCAGTGACCATAATCATCATCATCATCACACATCTGCAACCCAAGACTAGTGACCATCAGCACCATCACATATCAACAACCAATGACCAGTGACCATCATTATCATCACACATCCTCATCCCATGACCAGTGACCATCATCATTATCAAACATCTTCAACCTATGGCCAATGACAATCATCACATATCCTCAACCCATGACCAGTAACCATCATCATCACACATCCACAGCACATGCCCAGTGACCATCATCATAATCAAACATCCTCAACCCATGATCATTGACCATCAGCATCATCACACATTCACAACTCATGAACAGTAAACATCATCACATATTCACAATCTATGATCAGTGACCACCATCATCATCACACATCCACAACCCATGACCTGTGACCATCATCATCATCACACATTCTCAACCCATGACCAGTGACCATCATCATTATCATCACATCTACAACCAATGTCCAGTGACCATTATCATCATCACACATCCACAACCCATAACCAGTGACCATCATCATCATCACATATCTACAACCCAAGACCAGTGACTATCGTCACGAACACACATCCAATACACATGACCAGAGACCATCATCATCATCACACATCCTCAACCCATGACCAGTGACTATCATCATAACAAATCCGGAACCCATGGACAGTGACTATCGTCATGCATTCGCAACACATGACCAGTGACCACCATCATAATCACACATCTAAAACCCATGACCAGTGACCACCATCATCATCACACATCAACAACCCATGACCAGTGACCATTATCATCATCACACATCCTCAACCCATGACCAGTGACCATCGTCATCACATATCCACAACCCATGAACAGTGACCATCATCATCATCACTCATCCACAACCCATGACCAGTGACCATCATCATCATCATCACCACACACCCATAACCCATGACCAGTGACAAGAATCGTCATCACACATCCTCAAACCATGACCAGAGAACATCACCATTATGAAATATCCACAACCCATGACCCACACCATCATCATCATCACATATCCACAACCCATGACCAGTGACTATCATCATCATCACACATCCTCAAACTATGAACACTGAATATCGTCAGACATCCTCAACCCATGACCAGTGACCATCATCATCATCACACATCCTCAACCCATGACCAATGAACATCATAACACAACCCTAACGCAAGAGCAATGACCATCATCATCATCACATATCCTCAACCCATGACCAGTGACCATCATCTCAATCACACATCCTCAACCCATGACCAGTGACCATCATCATCATCACATATCCACAACCCATGACCAGCTGCCATCATCACATACCTTCAACCCATGACCAGTGATCATTATCGTCACACATCCTCAACCCATGACCAGTGACCATCATCATACATCCTCAACCCATGACCATTGAACATCATCATCATCACACCTCCTCAACCCATAACCATTGACCATCACCATCATCACATCCTCAACCTATGAAAGTGACCATAATCATCATCACATATTCTCAACACATGACCAGCGACCATCATCATCATCAAACATCCACGACCCATGACCAGTGACCATCATCATCATCATCACATATCCGCAACCCATTATGAGTGACCATCATCACCACCACGCACTGACAACGCATGACCAGTAACCATCATCATCATCACACAACCTCAACCCATGACCGGTGACCATCATCCTCATCATCACATATATGCGCCCATGACCAGTGACTAAAATAATCAGAAATCCACAAACCATGGCCAGTGACCATCATCATCATTACACATCCACAACCCATAACCAGTGACCATAATCATCATCATCACACATCTCTAACCCAAGACTAGTGACCATCAACACCATCACACATCAACAACCTATGACCAGTGACCATCATTATTATCACACATCCTCAATCCATGACCAGTGACCATCATCATCATCAAACATCCTCAACCTATGGCCAATGACAATCATCACATATCCTCAACCCATGACCAGTAACCATCATCATCATCACACATCCACAGCCCATGCCCAGTGACCATCATCATCATCAAACATCCACAACCCATGATCATTGACCATCAGCATCATCAACCATCCACGACCCATATAAAGTAACCATCGTCATCACATATTTACAACCCATGATCAGTGACCACCATCATCATCACACATCCACAACCCATGACCAGTGACCATCATCATTATCACATTCTCAACCCATGACCAGTGACCATCATCATTATCATCACATCTACAACCCATGTCCAGTGACCATCATCATCATCACACATCCACAACCCATAACCAGTGACCATCATCATCATCACATATCTACAACCCAAGACCAGTGACCATCGTCACGAACACACATCCAATACACATGACCAGAGACCATCATCATCATCACACATCCTCAACCCATGACCAGTGACCATCATTATCACAAATCCTGAGCCCATGGACAGTGACTATCGTCATGCATTCGCAACACATGACCATTGACCATCATCATAATCACACATCTAAAACCCATGACCAGTGACCACCATCATCATCACACATCAACAACCCATGACCAGTGACCATCATCATTATCACACATCCTCAACCCATGACCAGTGACCATCGTCATCACATATCCACAACCCATGAAAAGTGACCATCATCATCATCACTCATCCACAACCGATGACCAGTGACCATCATCATCATCATCATCACCACACACCCATAACCCATGACCAGTGACAAGAATCGTCATCACACATCCTCAAACCATGACCAGAGAACATCACCATTATGAAATATCCACAACCCATGACCCACACCATCATCATCATCACATATCCACAACCCATGACCAGTGACCATCATAATCATCACACATCCTCAAACTATGAACACTGAATATCGTCAGACATCCTCAACCCACGACCAGTGACCATCATCATCATCACACATCCTCAACCCATGACCAATGAACATCATAACACATCCCTAACGCAAGAGCAATGACCATCATCATCATCACATATCCTCAACCCATGACCGGTGACCATCATCATAATCAGACATCCTCAACCCATGACCAGTGACCATCATCATCATCACATATCCACAACCCATGACCAGCTGCCATCATCACATACCTTCAACCCATGACCAGTGATCATCATCATCACTCATCCTCAACCCATGACCAGTGACCATCATCATACATCCTCAACCCATGACCATTGAACATCATCATCATAACACCTCCTCAACCCATAACCATTGACCATCACCATCATCACATCCTCAACCTATGAAAGTGACCATCATCATCATCACATATTCTTAGCCCATGACCAGTAACCATCATCATCATCAAACATCCACGACCCATGACCAGTGACCATCATCATCATCATCACACATCCGCAACCCATTATCAGTGACCATCATCACCACCACGCACTGACAACGCATGACCAGTGACCATCATCATCATCACACAACCTCAACCCATGACCGGTGACCATCATCCTCATCATCACACATATGCCCCCATGACCAGTGACTAAAATAATCAGAAATCCACAAACCATGGCCAGTGACCATCATCATCATTACACATCCACAACCCATAACCAGTGACCATAATCATCATCATCACACATCTCTAACCCAAGACTAGTGACCATCAACACCATCACACATCAACAACCTATGACCAGTGACCATCATTATTATCACACATCCTCAATCCATGACCAGTGACCATCATCATCATCAAACATCCTCAACCTATGGCCAATGACAATCATCACATATCCTCAACCCATGACCAGTAACCATCATCATCATCACACATCCACAGCCCATGCCCAGTGACCATCATCATCATCAAACATCCACAACCCATGATCATTGACCATCAGCATCATCAACCATCCACAACCCATATAAAGTAACCATCGTCATCACATATTTACAACCCATGAACAGTGACCACCATCATCATCACATCCACAACCCATGACCAGTGACCATCATCATTATCACACATTCTCAACCCATGACCAGTGACCATCATCATTATCATCACATCTACAACCCATGTCCAGTGACCATCATCATCATCACACATCCACAACCCATAACCAGTGACCATCATCATCATCACATATCTACAACCCAAGACCAGTGACCATCGTCACGAACACATCCAATACACATGACCAGAGACCATCATCATCATCACACATCCTCAACCCATGACCAGTGACCATCATTATCACAAATCCTGAGCCCATGGACAGTGACTATCGTCATGCATTCGCAACACATGACCATTGACCATCATCATAATCACACATCTAAAACCCATGACCAGTGACCACCATCATCATCACACATCAACAACCCATGACCAGTGACCATCATCATTATCACACATCCTCAACCCATGACCAGTGACCATCGTCATCACATATCCACAACCCATGAAAAGTGACCATCATCATCATCACTCATCCACAACCGATGACCAGTGACCATCATCATCATCATCATCACCACACACCCATAACCCATGACCAGTGACAAGAATCGTCATCACACATCCTCAAACCATGACCAGAGAACATCACCATTATGAAATATCCACAACCCATGACCCACACCATCATCATCATCACATATCCACAACCCATGACCAGTGACCATCATAATCATCACACATCCTCAAACTATGAACACTGAATATCGTCAGACATCCTCAACCCACGACCAGTGACCATCATCATCATCACACATCCTCAACCCATGACCAATGAACATCATAACACATCCCTAACGCAAGAGCAATGACCATCATCATCATCACATATCCTCAACCCATGACCGGTGACCATCATCATAATCAGACATCCTCAACCCATTACCAGTGACCATCATCATCATCACATATCCACAACCCATGACCAGCTGCCATCATCACATACCTTCAACCCATGACCAGTGATCATTATCGTCACACATCCTCAACCCATGACCAGTGACCATCATCATACATCCTCAACCCATGACCATTCAACATCATCATCATAACACCTCCTCAACCCATAACCATTGACCATCACCATCATCACATCCTCAACCTATGAAAGTGACCATCATCATCATCACATATTCTTAGCCCATGACCAGTAACCATCATCATCATCAAACATCCACGACCCATGACCAGTGACCATCATCATCATCATCACACATCCGCAACCCATTATCAGTGACCATCATCACCACCACGCACTGACAACGCATGACCAGTGACCATCATCATCATCACACAACCTCAACCCATGACCGGTGACCATCATCCTCATCATCACACATATGCCCCCATGACCAGTGACTAAAATAATCAGAAATCCACAAACCATGGCCAGTGACCATCATCATCATTACACATCCACAACCCATAACCAGTGACCATAATCATCATCATCACACATCTCTAACCCAAGACTAGTGACCATCAACACCATCACACATCAACAACCTATGACCAGTGACCATCATTATTATCACACATCCTCAATCCATGACCAGTGACCATCATCATCATCAAACATCCTCAACCTATGGCCAATGACAATCATCACATATCCTCAACCCATGACCAGTAACCATCATCATCATCACACATCCACAGCCCATGCCCAGTGACCATCATCATCATCAAACATCCACAACCCATGATCATTGACCATCAGCATCATCAACCATCCACAACCCATATAAAGTAACCATCGTCATCACATATTTACAACCCATGATCAGTGACCACCATCATCATCACACATCCACAACCCATGACCAGTGACCATCATCATCATCACACATTCTCAACCCATGACCAGTGACCATCATCATCATCATATATCTACAACCCAAGACCAGTGACCATCATCACGAGCACACATTCACAACACATGACCAGATACCATTATCATCATCACACATCCTCAACCCATGACCGGTGACCATCATCATAATCAGACATCCTCAACCCATGACCAGTGACCATCATCATCATCACATATCCACAACCCATGACCAGCTGCCATCATCACATACCTTCAACCCATGACCAGAGAACATCACCATCATGAAATATCCACAACTCATGACCTAGACCATCATCATCAACACACAATCACAACCCATGACCAGTGACCATCATCATCATCACACATCCTCAACCCATGACCAGTGACCATCGTCATCACACATCCACAACCCATGAACAGTGACCATCATCATCATCACTCATCCACAACACATGACCAGTGACCAAAATCATCATCATCATCACACACCCACAACGCATGACCAGTGACAAAAATCATCATCACACATCCTCAAACCATGACCAGAGAACATCACCATCATGAAATATCAACAACCCATGACCCAGACCATCATCATCATCACACATCCACAACCCATGACCAGTGGCAATCATCATCATCACACATCTGCAACCTATGAACAGTCACCTTCATCACACATCCTCAACCCATGAGGAGTGACCATCATCATCATCACACATCCTCAACCCATGACCAGTGACCATCATCATCATCACATATCCACAACCCATGACCAGTGGCAATCATCATATATCATCAACCCATAACCAGTGATCATCATCATCACATCCTCAACCCATGACAAGTGACCATCATCATACATCCTCAACCCATGACCATTAACCATCATCATCATCATCACACATCCTCAACCCATGACCATTGAACATCATCATCATCACACATCCTCAAGCTATGACCAGTGACCATCATCATTATCACATATTCTCAACCCATGACCAGTGACGATCATCACCATCAAACATCCATGACCCATGACCAGTGACCATCATCATCATCATCACACATCCGCAGCCCATTATCAGTGACCATCATCACCACCACACACAGACAACCCATGACCAGTGACCATCATAATAATCACATCCTCAACCCATTACCGGTGACCATCATCATCATCATCACATATATGCCCCATGACCATTGACTAAAATCATCAGAAATCCATAACCCATGACCAGTGACCCTTACATCATTACACGTCCACAACCCATAACCAATGACCATAATCATCATCATCACACATCTGCACCCCAAGACCAGTGACCATCAACACCATCACACATCAACAACCTATGACCAGTGACGATCATTATCATCACACATCCTCAACCCATGACCAGTGACCATCATCATCATCAAACATCCTCAACCTATGGCCAATGACAATCATCACATCCTCAACACATGACCAGTGACCATCATCATCATTACACATCCACAGCCCATGACCAGTGATCATCATCATCAAACATCCACAACCATGATCATTGACCATCAGCATCATCACACATCCACAACCCATGAACAGTAACCATCGTCATCACATATTCACAACCCAGGATCAGTGACCACCATCATCATCACACATCCACAACCCATGACCGGTGACCATCTTCATCATCACACATTCTCAACCCATGACCAGTGACCATCATCATTATCATCACATCTACAACCCATGTCCAGTGACCATCATTATCATCACACATCCACAGCCCATAACCAGTGACCATCATCATCACATATCTACAACCCAAGCCCAGTGACCATCATCACGAACACACATCCAAAACACGACCAGAGACCATCATCATCATCACACATCCTGAACCCATGACCAGTGACCATCATCATCACACATCCTGAACCCATGAACATTGACTATCGTCATGCTTTCTCAACCCATGACCAGTGACCATCATTATAATCGAACATCTATAACCAATGACCAGTGACCACCATCATCATCATCACCACACACCCACAACCCATGACCAGTGACAGGAATCATCATCACACATCCTCAA
Organism: Panulirus ornatus; assembly: GCF_036320965.1. NCBI lineage: Eukaryota > Metazoa > Arthropoda > Malacostraca > Decapoda > Palinuridae > Panulirus > Panulirus ornatus. The sequence goes on from NC_092273.1 coordinate 31,097,463, forward strand.
ACCATGACCAGAGAACATCACCATCATGAAATATCCATAACCCATGACCCAGACCATCATCAGCATCACACATCCACAACCCATGACCAGTGACCATCATCATCATCACACATCCTCAACCTATGAACACTGAATATCGTCATACATCCTCAACCCATGACCAGTGACCATCATCATCATCGCACATCCGCAACCCATGACTAGTGGCCATCATCATCATCAAACATCCACGACCTATGAGCAGTGACCATCATCATCATCATCATACATCCACAACCCATTATCAGTGACCATCATCACCACCGCACACAGACAACCCATTACCAGTGACCATCATCATCATCATACAACCTCAACCCATGACCGGTGACCATCATCATCATCATCACACATATGCCCCCATTACCAGTGACTAAAATCCTCGGAAATCCACGACCCATGACCAGTGACCATCATCATCATTACACATCCACAACCCAGAAGCAGTGACCATAATCATCATCATCATTCATCTGCAACTCAAGACTAGTGACCATCAACACCATCACACATCAACAACCCATGACCAGTGACCATCATTATCATCAAACATCCTCAACCCATGACCAGTGACCATCATCATCATCAAACATCCTCAACCTATGGCCAATAACAATCATCACATATCCTCAACCATGACCAGTAACCATCATCATCATCACACATCCACAGCCGATGCCCAATGACCATCATCATCATCATCAAACATCCACAACCCATGATCAATGACCATCAGCATCATCAACCATCCACAACCCATGTACAGTAACCATCGTCATCACGTATTCACAACCCATGATCAGTGACCACCATCATCATCACACATCCACAACCCATGACCATCATCATCATCACACATTCTCAACCCATGACCAGTGACCATCATCATCATCACATATCTACCACCCAAGAAGAGTTACCATCATCACGAGCACACATTCACAACACATGGCCAGATACCATCATCATCATCACACATCCTCAACCCATGACCAGTGACCATCATCATCACAAATCCTGAACCCACTGATAGTGACTATCGTCATGCATTCTCAACCCATGACCAGTGACCATCATCACAATCACATATCCAAAACCCATGACCAGAGAACATCACCATCATGAAATATCCACAACTCATGACCCAGACCATCATCATCAACACACATCCACAATCCATGACCAGTGGCCATCATCATCATCACACATTCTCAACCCATGACGAGTGACCATCGTCATCACACATCCACAACCCATGAATAATGACTATCATCATCATCACTCATCCACAACCCATGACCAGTGACCATCATCATCATCATCATCATCACACACCCACAACGCATGACCAGTGACAAAAATCATCATCACACATCCTAAAACCATGACCAGAGAACATCAACATCATGAAATATCCAAAACCTATGACCCAGACCATCATCATCATCACACATCCACAACCCATGACCAGTGACAATCATCATCATCATACATCCTCAAGATATGAACAGTGACCTTCATCACAAATCCTCAACCCATGACGAGTGACCATCATCATCATCACACATCCTCAACCTATGACCAGCGACCATCATCATCATCATCACAAATTCTCAACCCATGACCAGTGACCATCATCATAATCACACATCCTCAACCCATGACCAGTGACCATCATCATCATCACATATACACAACCCTTGACCAGTGGCCATCATCACATATCATCAACCCATGACCAGTGATCATCATCATCACACATCCTCAACCCATGACCAGTGACCATCCTCATACATCCTCAACCCATGACCATTGACCATCATCATCTTCATACATCCTCAACCCATGACCTTTGACCATCATCATCATCACACATCCTCAAGCTATGACCAGTGACCATCATCATCATCACATATTCTCAACCCATGACCAGTGACCATCATCACCATCAAACATCCACCACCCATGACCATTGACCATCATCATCATCATCATCACACATCTACAACCCATTATCCGTGACCATCATCACCACCACACACAGACAACCCATGACCAGTGACCATCATAATCATCACACATCCTCAACCCCTGACCGGTCACCATTATCATCATAATCACACATATGCCCCATGACCATTGACTAAAATCATCAGAAATCCACAACCCATGACCAGTGACCATCATTATCATTACATGTCCACAACCCATAACCAATATCCATCATCATCATCATCATCACACATCTGCAAACCAAGACCAGTGACCATCAACACCATCACATATCAACAATACATGACCAGTGACCATCATTATCATCACACACCCTCAACCCATGACCAATGACCATCATCATCATCAAACACCCTCAACCTATGGCCAATGACAATCATCACATATCCTCAACCCATGACCAGTGGCCATCATCATCATCACACATCCTCAACCCATGACGAGTGACCATCGTCATCACACATCCACAACCCATGAATAGTGACTATCATCATCATCACTCATCCACAACCCATGACCAGTGACCATCATCATCATCATCACACACCCACAACGCATGACCAGTGACAAAAATCATCATCACACATCCTAAAACCATGACCAGAGAACATCAACATCATGAAATATCCAAAACCCATGACCCAGACCATCATCATCATCACACATCCACAACCCATGACCAGTGACAATCATCATCATCATACATCCTCAAGATATGAACAGTGACCTTCATCACAAATCCTCAACCCATGACGAGTGACCATCATCATCATCACACATCCTCAACCCATGACCAGCGACCATCATCATCATCACATATTCTCAACCCATGACCAGTGACCATCATCATAATCACACATCCTCAACCCATGACCAGTGACCATCATCATCATCACATATACACAACCCTTGACCAGTGGCCATCATCACATATCATCAACCCATGACCAGTGATCATCATCATCACACATCCTCAACCCATGACCAGTGACCATCCTCATACATCCTCAACCCATGACCATTGACCATCATCATCTTCATACATCCTCAACCCATGACCTTTGACCATCATCATCATCACACATCCTCAAGCTATGACCAGTGACCATCATCATCATCACATATTCTCAACCCATGACCAGTGACCATCATCACCATCAAACATCCACCACCCATGACCAGTGACCATCATCATCATCATCATCACACATCTACAACCCATTATCCGTGACCATCATCACCACCACACACACACAACCCATGACCAGTGACCATCATAATCATCACACATCCTCAACCCATGACCGGTCACCATTATCATCATAATCACACATATGCCCCCATGACCATTGACTAAAATCATCAGAAATCCACAACCCATGACCAGTGACCATCATCATCATTACATGTCCACAACCCATAACCAATATCCATCATCATCATCATCACACATCTGCAAACCAAGACCAGTGACCATCAACACCATCACACATCAACAACACATGACCAGTGACCATCATTATCATCACACATCCTCAACCCATGACCAATGACCATCATCATCATCAAACACCCTCAACCTATGGCCAATGACAATCATCACATATCCTCAACCCATGACCAGTGACCATCATCATCATTACACATCCACAGCCCATGACCTGTGATCATCATCAAACATCCACAACCCATGACCATTGACCATCAGCATCATCACACATCCACAACCCATGAACAGTAACCATCGTCATCACATATTCACAACCTATGATCAGTGACCACCATCATCATCACACATCCACAACCCATGACCAGTGACCATCATCATCATCACACATTCTCAACCCATGACCAGTGACCATCATCATTATCATCACATCTACAACCCATGTCCAGTGACCATCATTATCATCACACATCCACAACCCATGACCAGTGACCATCATCATCATCACACATTCTCAACCCATGACCAGTGACCATCATCATCATCACATATCTACAACACAAGACCAGTGATAATCATCACGAACACATATCCAAAACACATGACCAGAGACCATCATCATCATCACACATCCTCAACCCATGACCAGTGACAATCATTATCACACATCCTGAACCCATGGACAGTGACTATCGTCATGCATTCTCAACTCATGACCAGTGACCATCATCATCATCACACATCTAAAACCCATGACCAGTGACCACCATCATCATCACACATTAACAACCCATGGCCAGTGACCATCATCATCATCACACATCCTCAACCCATGATCAGTGACCATCGTCATCACATATACACAACCCATGAACAGTGACCATCATCATCATCACTCATCCAAAACCCATGACCTGTGACCATCATCTTCATCATTACCACAAACCCGCAACACATGACCAGTGACAAGAATCATCATCACACATCCTCAAACCATGACCAGAGAACATCACCATCATGAAATATCCACAACCCATAACCCAGACCATTATCATCATCACACATCTGCAACTCAAGACTAGTGACCATGAACACCATCACACATCAACAACCCATGACCAGTGACCATCGTTATCATCACATCCTCAACCCATGACCAGTGACCATCATCATCATCAAACATCCTCAACCTATGGCCAATGACAATCATCACATATCCTCAACCCATGACCAGTGACCATCATCATCATCACACATCCTCAACCCATGACCAGTGACCATCATCATAAAACATTAACAACCCAGAAGCAGTGACCATCATCATCATCACACATCCAAGACCCATGACAAGTGACCATCATCATCATCACACATCCACAACCCATGACCAGTCACCATCATCATCATCACAGATTCACAACCCATGACCAGTGCCGATCGTCATCACACACCCAAAACTCATGACCAATGAACATCATCATCATCACACATCCATCATCATCACACATCCACAACGCGTGACCAGTGACCATAATTATCATCACACATCCTCAACCCATGATCAATGACCATTACCATCATCAAATATCCACAACCCATGATCAGTGACCATCGTTATCATCACACATCCTCAACCCATGACCAGTGACCATCATCATCAAACATCCTCAACCTATGGCCAATGACAATCATCACATATCCTCAACCCATGACCAGTGACCATCATCATCATCACACATCCTCAACCCATGACCAGTGACCATCATCATAAAACATTCACAACCCATGAGCAGTGACCATCATCATCATCACACATCCAAGACCCATGACAAGTGACCATCATCATCATCACACATCCACAACACATGACCAGTCACCATCATCATAATCACAGATTCACAACCCATAACCAGTGCCGATCGTCATCACACACCCAAAACTCATGACCAATGAACATCATCATCATCACACATCCATCATCATCACACATCCACAACGCGTGACCAGTGACCATAATTATCATCACACATCCTCAACCCATGACCAATGACCATTACCATCATCAAATATCCACAACCCATGATCAGTGACCATCATCATCATCACACATCAACAAACTATGACCAGTGACCATCAACATTATACATCCTCAACCCATGACAAATGACCATCATCACACATCCTCACCACATGGCCAGTGACCATCAACTTCATACATCCTCAACCCTGACCAGTGAACATCATAACACATCCACAAACTATGACCAATCATCACCACACATCATCAACACATGACCAGTGACCATCATCACCCATCCTCAACCCATGACCAGTGACCATCATCATCATCACAAATTCAAGACCCATGACCAGTGACGATCATCATCATCACATATCCACAACCCATGACCAGTGACCATCATCATCATCACATATCCACAACCCATGACCAGTGACCATCATCATCAAACATCCTCGACCCATGACCATTGAACAACATCATCATCACATCCTCAACCCATGACCATTGACCATCATCATCATCACATATTCTTAGCCCATGACAGTGACCATCATCACCATCAAACATCCACGACCCATGACCAGTGACCATCATCATCATCACAAAGCCACAACACATGACAAGTGACCATCATCATCATCACACATCCAAAACCCATGACCAGTGACCATTAACTTCATCACACATCCACAGCCGATGACCAGTGATCATCATCATCATCACACATCCACAACCCATGACCAGTGACCATCAGCATCATCACAAATCCACAACCCATGAACAGTAACAGTCGTCATCACATATCCACAACCCATGACCAGTGACCACCATTATCATCACACATCTATAACCCATGACTAGTGACCATTATCATCATCATTACACATTAACAACTGATGACCAGTGACCATCTCCATTATCACACATCCTCAGCCCATCACTAGTGACCATCATCGTTATCAACACACATCTACAACCCATGACCAGTGACCATCATCATCATAAATATCCAAAACCCATAACCAATGACCATCATCATCATCATCATCACATATCTACAACCCAAAACCAGTGACCATCATCACCATCACACATCCACAACAAATGACCAGAGACCATCATCATCCTCACAAATCATGCCACATGACAAGTGACCATCATCATCACATATCATGAACCCATGGACAGTGACTATCGGCATACATCCTCAACCCATGATCAATGACCATAATCATAATCACACATCCAAAACCCATGACCAATGACCACCATCATCATCACACTTCCACAACCCATAACCAGTGACTACCATCATCACACATCAAACATCCAAAACCCATAACCAATGACCATCATCATCATCATCATATATCTACAACCCAAGACCAGTGACCATCATCACCATCACACATCCACAACAAATGACCAGAGACCATCATCATCCTCACACATCATGACTCATGACAAGTGAACATCATCATCACATATCATGAACCCATGGACAGTGACTATCGGCATACATCCTCAACCCATGATCAATGACCATATTCATAATCACACATCCAAAACCCATGACCAGTGACCACCATCATCATCACACTTCCACAACCCATGACCAGTGACTACCATCATCATCACACGTCCTCAACCTATGACCAGTGACCATCATCATCATCACATATTCTCAACCCATGACAGTGACCATCATCACCATCAAACATTCACGACCCATGACCAGTGACCATCATCATCATCACAAAGCCACCACACATGACAAGTGACCATCATCATCATCACACATCCACAACGCATGACCAGTGACCATTATCTTCATCACACATCCACAGCCGATGACCAGTGATCATCATCATCATCACACATCCACAACCCATGACCAGTGACCATCAGCATCATCACAAGTCCACAGCCCATGAACAGTAACAGTCGTCATCACCCATCCACAACCCATGACCAGTGACCACCATTATCATCACACATCTACAACCCATGCCCAGTGACCATTATCATCATCATCATTATACATTAACAACTGATGACCAGTCGACCATCTCATTATCACACATCCTCAGCCCATCACCTAGTGACCATCATCGTTATCATCAGCCATCTACAACCCATGACCAGTGACCATCATCATCATCAAACATCCACAACCCATAAGCCAGTGACCATCATCATCATCATCACATATCTACAACCCAAGACCAGTGACCATCATCACCATCACACATCCACAGCAAATGACCAGAGACCATCATCATCCTCACACATCATGCCACATGACAAGTGACCATCATCATCACATATCATGAACCCATGGACAGTGACTATCGGCATACATCTCAACCCATGACCAATGACCATAATCATAATCACACATCCAAAAACCATGACCAATGACCACCATCATCATCACACTTCCACAACCCATAACCAGTGACTACCATCATCATCACACATCAAACATCCAAAACCCATAACCAATGACCATCATCATCATCATCACATATCTACAACCCAAGACCAGTGACCATCATCACCATCACACATCCACAACAAATGACCAGAGACCATCATCATCCTCACACATCATGACTCATTACAAGTGACCATCATCATAACATATCATGAACCCATGGACAGTGACTATCGGCATACATCCTCAACCCATGATCAATGACCATATTCATAATCACACATCCAAAACCCATGACCAGTGACCACCATCATCATCACACTTCCACAACCCATGACCAGTGACTACCATCATCATCACACGTCCTCAACCTATGACCAGTGACCTTCTTCATCATCACATATTCTCAACCCATGACAGTGACCATCATCACCATCAAACATTCACGACCCATGACCAGTGACCATCATCATCATCACAAAGCCACAACACATGACAAGTGACCATCACCATCATCACACATCCACAACGCATGACCAGTGACCATTATCTTCATCACACATCCACAGCCGATGACCAGTGATCATCATCATCATCACACATCCACAACCCATGACCAGTGACCATCAGCATCATCACAAGTCCACAGCCCATGAACAGTAACAGTCGTCATCACACATCCACAACCCATGACCAGTGACCACCATTATCATCACACATCTACAACCCATGCCCAGTGACCATTATCATCATCATCATTATACATTAACAACGGATGACCATCTACCATTATCATTATCACACATCCTCAGCCCATCACCAGTGACCATCATTGTTATCATCAGCCATCTACAACCCATGACCAGTGACCATCATCATCATCAAACATCCACAACCCATAAGCAGTGACCATCATCATCATCATCACATATCTACAACCCAAGACCAGTGACCATCATCACCATCACACATCCACAACAAGTGACCAGAGACTATAATCATCCTCACACATCCTCATCCCATGACTAGTGACCATCATCATCACATATCATGAACCCATGGACAGTGACTATCGGCATAAATCCTCAACCCATGACCAGTGACCATAATCATAATCACATCCAAAAACCATGACCAGTGACCATCATCATCATCACACTTCCACAACCCATAACCAGTGACCATCATCATCACAGGTCCTCAACCCATGACCAGTGACCTTCATCATCACATTTCCACAACCGATGACCAGTGACCATCATCATCATCACACATCCACAACCCATGACCAGTGACCATCATCATCATCATCATCATCACATCCACAACGCATGACCAGTGACCAGCATCATCATCACACATCCTCAAACCATGACCAAAGAACATCACCATCATGAAATATCCACAACCCATGAATAGTGACCATCATCACCATCACACATCCACAACACATGACCAGTGACCATCCTCATCATCACACATTCTCAACAAATGAACAGTGACCATCATCACACATCCTCAACCTATGACCAGTAACTATCACCATCATCACATCCTCAACCCATGACCAGTGAACATTATAACAAATCCTCAACCCATGACCAATGACCATCATCATCATCACACATCCTCAACCCATGACCTGAGACCATCATCATCATCACACATCCTCAACCCATGGCCAGTGACAATCATCCTACATCCTCAACACATTACGACTGACCATTACAATCATCACATCCACAGCCCATGACTAATTACCATCATCATTACACATCCACAACCCATGACCAGTGACCATCATCATCATCACACATCAACAACCAATGACCAGTAACCATAGTCATCATACGTCCACAACCGATGAGCAGTGACCATCATCATCATCACACATCTACAACCCAAGACTAGTGACCATCATCACAATCACACATCAACAACCAATGACCACATCACACCAATGACCAATGACCATCACACATCCACAACGGATGACCAGTGACAATCATCATCGTCACACATCTTCAACCCATGACCAGTGACCATCACCATTATCATCACACATCTACAACCCAAGACCAGTGACCATCATCACAAACACACATCAACAACAAATGACCAGTGACCATCATCATCATCACATATCCTTAACCCATGACCAGCGACCATCATCATCATCACACATCCTCAACCCATGGCCAGTGATAATCACCACACTTGTTCAACCCATTACCAGTTACCACCATCATCATCACACATCCACAGCCCATGACCAGTGACCATCATCATCATCACACATCCACAATCCATGACCAATGACCATCATCATTATCATGATTAAACATCCGCAGCGGATGACCAGTGACCATCATCATCATCACACATCCTCAACCAATGACTAGTGACCATCACCATTATCAAGCATCCACAGCCCATGACCAGTGACCACCATCATCATTACACATCCACAACACATGACCAGTGACTATTATCATCATCACACATCCACAACCCATGAGCAGTGACCATCATCATCACACATCAACAAACCATGAACAGTGACATTCATCATCACCCATCCACAACCCATGACCAGTGACCATCGTCATCACACATCCAAAACCCATGACCAGTGACCATCATCATCATCACACATCCACAACGCATGACCAGTGACCATCATAATCACATCCTCAACCAAGGACTAATGATCATCACCATCATCAAATATCCACAACCCATGGCCAGTGACCATCATCATCATCACACATCCTCAACCCATGACCAGTGACCATCATCACATATCCTCAACATATGACGAATGATTATCATCATCATCACACATCCTCAACCCATGACAAGTGAACATCAACACACATCCTCAACACATGACCAATGACCATCATCATATTACATCCTCAACCCAAGACCAGTGAGAATCATTACACATCCTCAACACATGATCAGTGACCATCAACATCTTCACACATCCACTACCCATGAGTGACCATCATCATCATCTCATCTACAACCCATGACCAGTAAACATCATCAGAAATCCACAACCCATGACCAGTGACCATCATGATCATCATCATTACACATCCGCAACGGATTACCAATGACCATAATCATCATCACACATCCTCAACCCATGACCAGTGACAATCATCATCATCTCACATCCACAACCTATGAACAGTAACCATCGTCAATGCACATCCACAACACATGACCAGTGACCATCATCATCATCACACATGTACAACCCATGACCAGTGACTATCATCATCAACATCATTACACATCCACAACGGATGACCAGTGACAATCATCATCACACATCCTCAACCCATGATCAGTGACCATCACCATTATCATCACACATCTACAACCCAAGACCAGTGACTATCATCACAATCACACATCAACAACCAATGACCAGTGACCATCATCGTCATCACATATCCTTAACCCATGACCAGCGACCATCATCATCATCATACATCCTCAACCCATGGCCAGTGACAATCACCACACTTCTTCAATCCATTACCAGTTACCATCATCATCATCACACATCCACAGCCCATGACCAGTGACCATCATCATCATCACACATCCACAATCCATGACCAATGACCATCACCATCATCATCATGATTAAACATCCGCAACGGATGACCAGTGACCATCATCATCATCACACATCCTCAACCAATGACTAGTGACCATCACCATTATCAAGCATCCACAGCCCATGACCAGTGACCATCATCATCATTACACATCCACAACCCGTGACGAGTGACCATCATCATCATCACACATCCACAATCCATGACCAGTGACCATCATCATCACAAATTCTCAACCCATGACCAGTGACCATCATCACCATCACACATCCACGACCCATGACCAGTGACCATCCCCATCATCATAACACATCCACAACCCATGACCTGTGACCATCATCACCATCACACATCCACAACCCATGTCCAGTGACCATCATCATCATAACACACACTCAACCCATGACCAGCAACCATCATCATCATAGTCATCATCACACATCTACAACACATGAACAGTGACCATCATCTTCATCACACATCCAAAACCCATGATTAGTGAACATCATCATCATCACACATCCACAACCCATGACCAGTGATCATATTCATGATCATCACACATCTACAACCCAAGAACAGTGATCATCATCACAATCACACATTAACAACCCATGACCAGTGACCATGATCACACATCCTTAACCCATGACCAGTGACCATCATCATAATCAGACATCCTCAACCCATGGCCAGTGACAATCATCCTACATCCTCAACACATTACGACTGACCATTACAATCATCACATCCACAGCCCATGACTAATTACCATCATCATTACACATCCACAACCCATGACCAGTGACCATCATCATCATCACACATCAACAACCAATGACCAGTAACCATAGTCATCATACGTCCACAACCGATGAGCAGTGACCATCATCATCATCACACATCTACAACCCAAGACTAGTGACCATCATCACAATCACACATCAACAACCAATGACCACATCACACCAATGACCAATGACCATCACACATCCACAACGGATGACCAGTGACAATCATCATCGTCACACATCTTCAACCCATGACCAGTGACCATCACCATTATCATCACACATCTACAACCCAAGACCAGTGACCATCATCACAAACACACATCAACAACAAATGACCAGTGACCATCATCATCATCACATATCCTTAACCCATGACCAGCGACCATCATCATCATCACACATCCTCAACCCATGGCCAGTGATAATCACCACACTTGTTCAACCCATTACCAGTTACCACCATCATCATCACACATCCACAGCCCATGACCAGTGACCATCATCATCATCACACATCCACAATCCATGACCAATGACCATCATCACAATCACACATTAACAACCCATGACCAGTGACCATGATCACACATCCTAAACCCATGACCAGTGACCATCATCATAATCAGACATCCTCAACCCATGGCCAGTGACAATCATCCTACATCCTCAACACATTACGACTGACCATTACAATCATCACATCCACAGCCCATGACTAATTACCATCATCATTACACATCCACAACCCCTGACCAGTGACCATCATCATCATCACACATCAACAACCAATGACCAGTACCATAGTCATCATAACGTCCACAACCGATGAGCAGTGACCATCATCATCATCACACATCTACAACCCTAGACTAGTGACCATCATCACAATCACACATCAACAACCAATGACCACATCACACCAAGACCAATGACCATCACACATCCACAACGATGACCAGTGACAATCATCATCGTCACACATCTTCAACCCATGACCAGTGACCATCACCATTATCATCACACATCTACAACCCAAGACAGTGACCATCATCACAACAACACTCAACAACACAATGACCAGTGACCATCATCATCATCACATATCCTTAAACCCATGACCAGTGACCATCATCATCATCACACAATCACTCAACCCATGGCCAGTGATCAATCACACACAACTTGTTCCAACCATATCCACATCCTCCAATCTAGCCATGCCAGTGACCATCATCATCACACATCCACAACCCATGACCATGACCAATGTACTATACACACATGACAGTGCCTCTCCATACACCCACATGCTCATCCATACAACCACAACCTACCACCATCACATACATCAACCTATCATCCATACCAATCATACACATCACCACAATGACCATGACCATCCATCATCTCACACATCCATCAACCAATGACTAGTGACCATCATCCATATCACATCCACACCCATGACCATGTACCACCATCATCACAACTAACATCACCATAACCCATGACCATACCATCATCACACATCCACAACCCATGACCAGTGACCATCATCATCACATCAACACCAACCATGAACCATGACATATCACATCATCATCCATTCAACCCTGACCATTACCATCATCACCACACCTGATACATCATCATACAACCAAGACCATAATCATCATCATCATCACACATCAAAACCATGACCAGTAACCACTATCCATCATACTCACAACCAGACAGTACCATCATCAAACCTACAACCCATGACCAGTGACCACTCATCACATCACCTACAACCCATGACCACCATCCAATCAATACCACACATAACCAACATACCATGCAACACATCTCACAATCCTAACCATGTACAACTCCACCATCTCATACACATGCACCAAGTACCATGTACATCCATCAACCAAGACCACAATCATACACATGCCATATCATCATCACATATCGAACCATCACCACGACCATCTCATCCACCATCCTCAACCATGCAGTATCACCCCTTTCAACCCATATACAACCACATCATCAAATCCAACCCATGACCAGTGACCATCATATCACATCACAACCACCGCACGATATTACCAATACCATCACACACAACATCCAACCATGACCAGTATCCAACATCATCATTAAATACCACACTATGAACAGTAACCATCGTCCATGACCATACCACACACATACCATGCACCACCATATCAATACATTTCACATAACCACATGACCAGTGACATTCATCACATCATTACACATCCACAACGGACTGATCTATCATCACATCACAACCATCACATCACCATCACACTCAATCCATGACCATACCATCATATCATCACACATCTACAACCCAGACCAGTGACCATATCATCCAATCACACATCAACAACCAATGACCAGTGACCATCATCGTCAATCACATTATCCTTACCCATGACCAGCGACCATCATCATCATCATACATCCTCAACCCATGGCCAGTGACAATCACCTCACACATTCTTCAATCCATTACCTAGTTACCATCCTCATCATCACACATCCACAGCCCATGACCAGTGACCATCATCATCATCACACATCCACAATCCATGACCAATGACCATCACCATCATCATCATGATTAAACATCCGCAACGGATGACCAGTGACCATCATCATCATCACACATCCTCAACCAATGACTAGTGACCATCACCATTATCAAGCATCCACAGCCCATGACCAGTGACCATCATCATCATTACACATCCACAACCCGTGACGAGTGACCATCATCATCATCACACATCCACAATCCATGACCAGTGACCATCATCATCACAAATTCTCAACCCATGACCAGTGACCATCATCACCATCACACATCCACGACCCATGACCAGTGACCATCCCCATCATCATAACACATCCACAACCCATGACCTGTGACCATCATCACCATCACACATCCACAACCCATGTCCAGTGACCATCATCATCATAACACACACTCAACCCATGACCAGCAACCATCATCATCATAGTCATCATCACACATCTACAACACATGAACAGTGACCATCATCTTCATCACACATCCAAAACCCATGATTAGTGAACATCATCATCATCACACATCCACAACCCATGACCAGTGATCATATTCATGATCATCACACATCTACAACCCAAGAACAGTGATCATCATCACAATCACACATTAACAACCCATGACCAGTGACCATGATCACACATCCTTAACCCATGACCAGTGACCATCATCATAATCAGACATCCTCAACCCATGGCCAGTGACAATCATCCTACATCCTCAACACATTACGACTGACCATTACAATCATCACATCCACAGCCCATGACTAATTACCATCATCATTACACATCCACAACCCATGACCAGTGACCATCATCATCATCACACATCAACAACCAATGACCAGTAACCATAGTCATCATACGTCCACAACCGATGAGCAGTGACCATCATCATCATCACACATCTACAACCCAAGACTAGTGACCATCATCACAATCACACATCAACAACCAATGACCACATCACACCAATGACCAATGACCATCACACATCCACAACGGATGACCAGTGACAATCATCATCGTCACACATCTTCAACCCATGACCAGTGACCATCACCATTATCATCACACATCTACAACCCAAGACCAGTGACCATCATCACAAACACACATCAACAACAAATGACCAGTGACCATCATCATCATCACATATCCTTAACCCATGACCAGCGACCATCATCATCATCACACATCCTCAACCCATGGCCAGTGATAATCACCACACTTGTTCAACCCATTACCAGTTACCACCATCATCATCACACATCCACAGCCCATGACCAGTGACCATCATCATCATCACACATCCACAATCCATGACCAATGACCATCATCATTATCATGATTAAACATCCGCAGCGGATGACCAGTGACCATCATCATCATCACACATCCTCAACCAATGACTAGTGACCATCACCATTATCAAGCATCCACAGCCCATGACCAGTGACCACCATCATCATTACACATCCACAACACATGACCAGTGACTATTATCATCATCACACATCCACAACCCATGAGCAGTGACCATCATCATCACACATCAACAAACCATGAACAGTGACATTCATCATCACCCATCCACAACCCATGACCAGTGACCATCGTCATCACACATCCAAAACCCATGACCAGTGACCATCATCATCATCACACATCCACAACGCATGACCAGTGACCATCATAATCACATCCTCAACCAAGGACTAATGATCATCACCATCATCAAATATCCACAACCCATGGCCAGTGACCATCATCATCATCACACATCCTCAACCCATGACCAGTGACCATCATCACATATCCTCAACATATGACGAATGATTATCATCATCATCACACATCCTCAACCCATGACAAGTGAACATCAACACACATCCTCAACACATGACCAATGACCATCATCATATTACATCCTCAACCCAAGACCAGTGAGAATCATTACACATCCTCAACACATGATCAGTGACCATCAACATCTTCACACATCCACTACCCATGAGTGACCATCATCATCATCTCATCTACAACCCATGACCAGTAAACATCATCAGAAATCCACAACCCATGACCAGTGACCATCATGATCATCATCATTACACATCCGCAACGGATTACCAATGACCATAATCATCATCACACATCCTCAACCCATGACCAGTGACAATCATCATCATCTCACATCCACAACCTATGAACAGTAACCATCGTCAATGCACATCCACAACACATGACCAGTGACCATCATCATCATCACACATGTACAACCCATGACCAGTGACTATCATCATCAACATCATTACACATCCACAACGGATGACCAGTGACAATCATCATCACACATCCTCAACCCATGATCAGTGACCATCACCATTATCATCACACATCTACAACCCAAGACCAGTGACTATCATCACAATCACACATCAACAACCAATGACCAGTGACCATCATCGTCATCACATATCCTTAACCCATGACCAGCGACCATCATCATCATCATACATCCTCAACCCATGGCCAGTGACAATCACCACACTTCTTCAATCCATTACCAGTTACCATCATCATCATCACACATCCACAGCCCATGACCAGTGACCATCATCATCATCACACATCCACAATCCATGACCAATGACCATCACCATCATCATCATGATTAAACATCCGCAACGGATGACCAGTGACCATCATCATCATCACACATCCTCAACCAATGACTAGTGACCATCACCATTATCAAGCATCCACAGCCCATGACCAGTGACCATCATCATCATTACACATCCACAACCCGTGACGAGTGACCATCATCATCATCACACATCCACAATCCATGACCAGTGACCATCATCATCACAAATTCTCAACCCATGACCAGTGACCATCATCACCATCACACATCCACGACCCATGACCAGTGACCATCCCCATCATCATAACACATCCACAACCCATGACCTGTGACCATCATCACCATCACACATCCACAACCCATGTCCAGTGACCATCATCATCATAACACACACTCAACCCATGACCAGCAACCATCATCATCATAGTCATCATCACACATCTACAACACATGAACAGTGACCATCATCTTCATCACACATCCAAAACCCATGATTAGTGAACATCATCATCATCACACATCCACAACCCATGACCAGTGATCATATTCATGATCATCACACATCTACAACCCAAGAACAGTGATCATCATCACAATCACACATTAACAACCCATGACCAGTGACCATGATCACACATCCTTAACCCATGACCAGTGACCATCATCATAATCAGACATCCTCAACCCATGGCCAGTGAAAATCATCAAACATCCTCAACACATTGCCAGTGACCATTATAATGATCACACATCCATAGCCCATGACCAGAGACCACCATCATCTCACACATCCACAACCCAGTCCAGTGACCATGATCATCATCATACATGTACAACCTACTACCAGTGACCATCATCATGATTATACATCCACAACGTATGACCAGTGACCATCATCATCATCACACATCCTCAACCCATGACCAGTGACCATCACCATTATAAAACATTCACAACCCATGTCCAGTGACCATCATCATCATCACACATCCAAGACCCATGACCAGTGACTATCATCATCATCACACATCCACAACCCATGACCACTCACCATCATCAGAATCACACATTCACAACTCATGACCAGTGCCCATCGTCATTAAACATCCACAACTCAAGACCAATGAACATCATCATCATCACACATCCATCATCGTCACACATCCACAACGCGTGACTAGTGACCATCATGGTCATCACACATCCTCAACACATGACCATTGACCATTAATATCATCAAATATCCAACACCCATGACCAGTGACCATCATCATCATCACACATCAACAACCTATGACCAGTGACCATCATCATTACACATCCTCAACACATGACCAGTAACCATTATCAAACATCCTCAACCCATGGCCAGTGACCATCAACATCATCATACATCCTCAACCCATGACCAGTGAACATCATAACACATCCACAACCCATGACTAATGGCCATCATCATCACATATAATCAACACATGACCAGTGATCATCATCACATATCCTCAACCCATGACCTGTGACCATCATCGTCATCAAAAATCCAAGATCCATGACCGGTGACCATCATCATCATCAGATGTCCTCTACCCATGAACAGTGACCATCACCATCATCACACATCCTCGACCCATGACCATTGAACAACATCATCATCATATCCTCGACCCGTGACCATTGACCATCATCATCATCACATATTCTCAACCCGTGACAGTGGCCATCATCAAAATCAAACATCCATGACCCATGACCAGTGACCATCATCATCATCACAAAGCCACAACCCATGACCAGTGATCATTATCATCATCACACATCCACAACCCATGACCAGTGACCATTATCATCATCACACATCTACAGTCGATGTCCAGTGATCATCATCATCATCACACATCCACAGCCCATGACCAGTGACCATCAGCATCATCGCAAATCCACAACCCATGAACGTTAACAGTCGTCATCACACATCCACGACCCATGACCAGTAACCATTATCATCATCATTACGTATTAACAACGAATGACCACCGATCATCATCATCATCACATATCCTCAGCCCATCACCAGTGACCATCATCATTATCATCACACATCTACAACCCATGACCAGTGACCACAATCATCATCACACATCCACAACCCATAACCAGTGACCATCATCATCATCATCACATATCTACAACCCAAGACCAGTGACCATCATCACCATCACACATCCACAACAAATGAACAAAGACCATCAGCATCCACACACATCCTCAACCCATGACAAGTGACCATAATCATCGCATATCAGGAACCCATGGACAGTGACTATCATGATACATCCTCAACCCATGACAAGTGACCATAATCAGAATCACACATTCAAAACCCATGACCTGTGACCATCATCATCATCACACATCAACAACAAATGACCAGTGACCATCATCATCATCACACATCCTTAACCCATGACCAACGACCATCATCATCATCAAACATCCTCATCCCATGGCCAGTGACAATCATCACACTTCTTCACCCCATTACCAGTGACCATCATCATCATCACCCATCCACAACCCATGACCGATGACCATGATAATCATCATTATTACACACCCGCAACGGATGACCAGTGACCATCATCATCATCACACATCCTCAAACCATGACTTGTGACCATCACCAATACCAAACATCCACAACCCATGACCAATGACCATCATCATCATTACACATCCACAACCCATGACCAGTGACCATCATCATCACCACACATCCACAATCCATGACCAGTGACCATCATCATCACATATTCTCAACCTATGACCAATGACCATCATCATCACACGTCCACGACCCATGACCAGTGACCATCCTCATCATCGTAACACATCCACAACCCATGACCAGTGACCATCATCACCATCACACATCCACAACCCATGACCAGTGACCATCATCATCATAACACACCCTCAACCCATGACAAGCGACCATCATCATCATCTTCATCATCACACATCTACAACCCATGACCAGTGATCATCATCATCGAATATCCAAAACCCATTATTATCGAACATCATCATCACACAACTAGAACCAATGACCAGTGACCATATTCATCATCATCAAACATCTACAACCCAAGAACAGTGACCATCATCACAATCACATATCAACAACCCATGACCAGTGACCATCTTCATCATCACACATCCTTAACCCATGACCAGTGACCATCATCATAATCACACATCCTCAACCCATGGCCAGGGACAATCATCACACATCCTCAACCCTTTACAAGTGACCATTATAATCATCACATATCCATAGCCCATGACCAGTGACCAACATCATCATCACACATCCACAATCCTATACAGTGACCATGATCATCATCACACATCTACAACCCACTACCAGTGACCATCCTCATCATCATGATTACACATCCACAACGGATGACCAATGACCATCATCATCACACATCCACAATCCATGACCAGTGACAATTATCATCATAACACATCCACAGCCGAAGACCAGTGATCATCATCATCATCACATATCCACAACCCATGACCAGTGACCATCAGCATCATCACAAATCCACAACCCATGAACAGTAACAGTCGTCATCACACATCCACAACCCATGACCAGTGACCACCATTATCATCATACATCCACAACACATGAACAATGACCATTATCATCATCATTACACATTAACAATGGATGACCAGTGACCATCATCATCATCACACATCCTCAGCCCATCAACAGTGACCATCATCGTTATCATCACACATCTACAAACCATGACCAGTGACAATCATCATCATCACACATCAACAACCTATGACCAGTGACCACCATCATCATTACACATCCTCAACCCATGACCAGTGACCATCATCACCATCACACATCCACAACAAATGACCAGAGACCATCACCATCCTCACACATCCTCAACCCATGACAAGTGACCATCATCATCACATATCTTGAACCCATGGACAGTGACTATCGGCATACATCCTCAACCCATGACCAGTGACCATAATCATAATCACACATCCAAAACCCATGACCAGTAACCATCATCATCGCACTTCTTCAACCCATAACC
Organism: Panulirus ornatus; assembly: GCF_036320965.1. Classification (NCBI taxonomy): domain Eukaryota; kingdom Metazoa; phylum Arthropoda; class Malacostraca; order Decapoda; family Palinuridae; genus Panulirus; species Panulirus ornatus. The sequence goes on from NC_092273.1 coordinate 31,119,259, forward strand.
AGTGACCATCATCATCGTCACACGTCCTCAACCCATGACCAGTGACCTTCATCATCAAACATCCACAACCGATGGCCAGTGACCATCATCATCATCAGACATCCACAACCCATGACCATTGACCATCATCATCATCATCACATACACAAAGCAAGACCAGTGACCAGCAACATCCTCACACATCCTCAAACCATGAACAGAGAACATAACCATCATGAAATATCCACAACCCGTGAATAGTGACCATCATCACCATCAAACATCAACAACCCATGACCAGTGACCATCATCATCATCACACATCCTCAACAAATGAACTGTGACCATCATCACACATCCTCAACCTATGACCAATGACCATCAACATTATCACACATCCTCAACCCATGACAAGTGAACATTATAATACATCCTCAACCCATGACCAATGACCAACATCATCATCACACATCTTCAACCCATGACCTGTTACCATCATCATCATCACACATCTTCAACCCATGGCCAGTGACAATCATCATACATCCTCAACCCATTACCAGTGACCATTGCAATCATCAAACATCCACAGCCCATGACCAGTGACCATCATCATCATCATACATCCACAACACATGAGTAGTGACCATCATCATCATCACACATCCACAACCCATGACCAGTGACCATGACCATCATCATTACACGTCCACAACGGATGACCAGTGACAATCATCATCGTCACACATCTTCAACCCATGACCAGTGACCATCACCATCATCAAACATCCCAAACCCAAGACCAGTGACCACCATCATCATCACATATCCACAACCCATGACCCGTGACCATTATCATCATCACACATCCACAACCCATGAACAGTGACCATCATCATGACACATCAACAAACCATGAACAGTGACCATCATCATCACCCATCCATAACCCATGACCAGTGACCATCGTCATCACACATCCACAACCCTTGACCAGTGACCATCATCATCATCACACATGCACAACGCATGACCAGTGACCATCATCATCACATCCTCAACCCAGGACTAATCATCATCACCATCATCAAATATCCATAACCCATGGCCAGTGACCATCATCATCATCACACATCCACAACTCATGACCAGTGACCATCATCATCATCACATATCCTCAACCCATGACCAGTGACCATCGTCACATAACCTCAACACATGACCAAAGACAATCATGATCATCACGCATCCTCAACCCATGACAAGTGAACATCATCACACATCCTCAACCCATGACCAAGGACCATCATCATATCACATCGTCAACCCATGACCAGTGACCACCATCACACATCCTCAACCCATGACAAGTGACCATCATCATCACACATGCACTACCCAGTGACCATCATCATCATCTCATCCACAACCCATGACCAGTAACCATCATCATCACAAATCCACAACCCCTGACCAGTGATCATCATCATCATAATCATTACACATCCACAACGAGTGACCATAATCATATTTACACATCCTCAACCCATGACCAGTGACAATCATCATCATCTCACCTCCACAACTTATGAACAGTAACCATCGTCAGTGCACATCCACAACATATCACCAGTGAACATCATCATCATCACGCATGTAGAACCCATGACTAGTGACTATCATCATCAACATCATTGCACATCCAGAACGGATGAGCAGTGACCATCATCATCACACATCCTCAACCCATGATCATTGACCATCACCATTATCATCACACATCTACAACACAAGACCAGTGACCATCATCACAATCACACATTAACAACCCATGACCAGTGACCATCATCATCATCACACAGGCTTAACCCATGACCAGCGACCATCAACATCACACACCCTCAACCCATGGCCAGTGACAATCATCACAATTCTTCAACCCATTACCAGTTACCATCATCATCATCACATATCCACAGCCCATGACCAGTGACCATCATCATCACACATCCACAATCCATGACCGATGACCATCATCATCATCATCATCATTACACATCCGCAAAGGATGACCAGTGACCATCATCATCATCACATATCCACAGCCCATGACCAGTGACCATCATCATCACACATCCACAATCCCTGACCGATGACCATCATCATCATCATCATCATTACACATCCGCAACGGATGACCAGTGACCATCATCATCATCACACATCCTCATCCCATGAATAGTGACCATCACCATTATCAAACATCCACAACCCATGACCAGTGACCATCATCATTATTACACATCCACAACCCGTAACGAGTGACCATCATCATCACACGTCCACAATCAATGACCAGTGACCATCATCATCACATATTCTCAACCCATGACCAGTGACCATCATCACCATTACACATCCACGACCCATGACCAGTGACCATCCTCATCATCATAACACATCCACAACCCATGACCAGTGTCCATCATCACCATCACCCATCCACAACCCGTGACCAGTGATCATCATCATCATAACACAACCTCAACCCATGACAAGCGACCATCATCATCATCGTCATCATCAAACATCTACAACCCATGACCAGTGACCATCATCTTCATCACACATCCAAAACCAATGACTAGTGAACATCATCATCATCACACATCCAAAACCCATGACCAGTGACCACATTCATCATCATCACGCATCTAAAACCCAAGAACAGTGACCATCATCACAATCACACATCAACAACCCATGACCAGTGATCATCATCATCATCACACATCCTTAACCCATGACCAGTGACCATCATCATAATCACACATCCTCAACCCAAAACCAGTGACAACCATCACACATCCTCAACCCAGTACCAGTGACCATTATAATCACCACACATCTATATCCCATGACCAGAGACCACCATCATCATCACACATCTAATTCCTGTCCAGTGACCATCATCATCATCACACATCTACAACCCACTACCAGTGACCATCATCATCATCATGATTACACATCCACAACGGATGACCAGTGAACATAATCATCATCACACCTCCTCAACCCATGACCAGTGACCATCACCATCATAAAACATTCACAACCTCTGACCAGTGACCATCATCACACTCACATATCAACAACCCATGACCAGTGACCATCATCATCATCACACATCCTTAACCCATGACCAGTGACCATCATCATAATCACACATCCGCAACCCATGGCCAGGGACAATCATCACACATCCTCAACCCATTACAAGTGACCATTATAATCATCACATATCCATAGCCCATGACCAGTCACCAACATCATCAACACACATCCAAAACCCTATCCAGTGACCATGATCATCATCACACATCTACAACCCACTACCAGTGACCATCCCCATCATCATGATTACACATCCACAACGGATGACCAATGACCATCATCATCACACATCCACAATCCATGACCAGTGACAAGTATCATCATAACACATCAACAGCCGATGACCAGTGATCATCATCATCATCACACATCCACAACCCATGACCAGTGACCATTAGCATCACACAATCTACAACCCAATTAAAGTAACAGTCGTCATCACACATCCACAACCCGTGACCAGTGACCACCCATTATCATCTAACATCCATAACACATGAACATGACCATTATAATCATCATTACACATAACAACGGAGACGCAGTTGACAATCATCACATCACACATCCGCAGCCCTCAACAGTGACCATCATAGTTATCATCACACATCGACAACCATGACCAGTGGACCATCATCATCATCATCATCATCATTACACATCCGCAACGGATGACCAGTGACCATCATCATCATCACACATCCTCATCCCATGAATAGTGACCATCACCATTATCAAACATCCACAACCCATGGCCAGTGACCATCATCATCATTACACATCCACAACCCGTGACGAGTGACCATCATCATCATCACACGTCCACAATCAATGACCAGTGACCATCATCATAACATATTCTCAACCCATGACCAGTGACCATCATCACAATCACACATCCACGACCCATGACCGGTGACCATCCTCATCATCATAACACATCCACAACCCATGACCAGTGTCCATCATCACCATCACCCATCCACAACCCATGACCAGTGATCATCATCATCATAACACAACCTTAACCCATGACCAGCGACCATCATCATTATCATCATCAAACATCTACAACCCATGGCCACTGATCATCATCTTCATCACACATCCAAAACCAATGACTAGTGAACATCATCATCATCACACATCCAAAACCCATGACCAGTGACCATATTCATCATCATCACACATCTAAAACCCAAGAACAGTGACCATCATCACAATCACACATCAACAACCCATGACCAGTGATCATCATCGTCGTCACACATCCTTAACCCATGATCAGTGACCATCATCATAATCACACATCCTCAACCCAAGACCAGTGACAACCATCACACATCCTCAACCCATTCCCAGTGACCATTATAATCATCACACATCTATATCCCATGACCAGAGACCACCATCATCATCACACACCTAATTCCTGTCCAGTGACCATAATCATCATCACACATCTACAACCCACTACCAGTGACCATCATCATCATCATGATTACACATCCACAACGGATGACCAGTGACCATCATCATCATCACACCTCCTCAACCCATGACCAGTGACCATCACCATCATAAAACATTCACAACCTCTAACCAGTGACCATCATCACACTCACATATCAACAACCCATGACCAGTGACCATCATCATCATCACACATCCTTAACCCATGACCAGTGACCATCATCATAATCACACATCCTCAACCCATGGCCAGGGACAATCATCACACATCCTCAACCCATTACAAGTGACCATTATAATCATCACATATCCATAGCCCATGACCAGTGACCAACATCATCATCACACATCCACAACCCTATCCAGTGACCATGATCATCATCACACATCTACAACCCACTACCAGTGACCATCACCATCATCATGATCACACATCCACAACGGATGACCAGTAACCATCATCATCACACATCTACAATCCATGACCAGTGACAAGTATCATCATAACACATCAACAGCCGATGACCAGTGATCATCATCATCATCAAACATCCACAACCCATGACCAGTGACCTTCAGCATCATCACAAATCTACAACCCATTAACAGTAACAGTCGTCATCACACATCCACAACCCGTGACCAGTGACCACCATTATCATCATACATCCACAACACATGATCAGTGACCATTATCATCATCATTACACATTAACAACTGATGACCAGTGACCATTATCATAATCACACATCCTCAGCCCATCAACAGTGACCATCATCGTTATCATCACACATCTACAAACCATGACCAGTGACCATCATCATCATCACACATCAACAACCTATGACCAGTGACCACCATCATCATTACACATCCTCAACCCATGACCAGTGACCATCATCACCATCACACATCCACAACAAATGACCAGAGACGATCATCATCCTCACACATCCTCAACCCATGACAAGTGACCATCATCATCACATATCTTGAACCCATGGACAGTGACTATCGGCATACATCCTCAACCCATGACCAGTGACCATAATCATAATCACACATCCAAAACCCATGACCAGTCACCATCATCATCATCACACTTCTACAACCCACAACCAGTGACCATCATCATCACACGTCCTCAACCCATAACCAGTGACCTTCATCATCACACGTCCACAACCGATGACCAGTGACCATCATCATCATCACATATCCACAACCCATGACCATTGACCATCATCATCATCATCATCACATCCACAACGCATGACCAGTGACCAGCATCATCATCACACATCCTCAAACCATGAACAGAGAACATAACCATCATGAAATATCCACAACCCGTGAATAGTGACCATCATCACCATCAAACTTCCACAACCCATGACCAGTGACCATCATCATCATCACAAATCCTCAACAAATGAACTATGACCATCATCACACATCCTCATCCTATGACTAATGACCATCACCATCATCACACATCCTCAACCCATGACAATTGAACATTATAATACATCCTCAACCCATGACCAATGACCAACATCATCATCACACATCGTCAACCCATGACCTGTTACCATCATCATCATCACACATCTTCAACCCATGGCCAGTGACAATCATCATACATCCTCAACCCATTACCAGTGACCATTGCAATCATCAAACATCCACAGCCCATGACCAGTGACCATCATCATCATCATACATCCACAACACATGAACAGTGACCATCATCATCACATATCAACAACCCCTGACCAGTAACCATCGTCATCATACATCCAAAACCCATGAGTAGTGACCATCATCATCATCACACATCCACAACCCATGACCAGTGACCATGACCATCATCATCATTACAAATCCACAACGGATGACCAGTGACAATCATCATCGTCACACATCTTCAACCCATGACCAGTGACCATCACCATCATCAAACTTCCACAACCCATGACCAGTGACCACCATCATCATCACATCCACAACCCATGACCCGTGACCATTATCATCATCACACATCCACAACCCATGAACAGTGACCATCATCATGACACATCCACAAACCATGAACAGTGACCATCGTCATCACCCATCCACAACCCATGACCAGTGACCATCGTCATCACACATCCTCAACCCTTGACCAGTGACTATCATCATCATCACAAATCACAACGCATGACCAGTGACCATCATCACATCCTCAACCCAGGACTACTGATCATCACCATCATCAAATATCCATAACATATCATCATCATCACACATCCACAACTCATGACCAGTGACCATCATCATCATCACACATCCTCAATCCATAACCAGTGACCATCATCACATATCCTCAACTCATGACCAGTGAAAATCATCATCATCACACATCCTAACCCATGACAAGTGAACATCATCACACATCCTCAACCTATGACCAATGACCATCATCATATCACATCGTCAACCCATGACCAGTGACCACCATCACATCCTCAACCCATGACCAGTGACCATCATCATCATCACACATGCACTACCCATGACCACTGACCATCATCATCATCTCATCCACAACCCATGACCAGTAACCATCATCATCATAAATCCACAACCCCTGACCAGTGACCATCATCATCATCATCATTACACATCCACAACGAATTACGAGTGACCATAATCATATTTACACATCCTCAGCCCATGACCAGTGACAATCATCATCATCTCACCTCCACAACCTATGAACAGAAACCATCGTCAATGCACATCCACAACCAGTGAACATCATCATCATCACGCATGTAGAACCCATGATTAGTGACTATCATCATCAACATCATTACACATCCACAACGGATGACCAGTGACCATCATCATCACACATCCTCAACCCATGATCATTGACCATCACCATTATCATCACACATCTACAACCCAAGACCAGTGACCATCATCACAATCATACATTAACAACCCATGACCAGTGACCATCATCATCATCACACAGGCTTAACCCATGACCAGAGACCATCATCTCCATCACACATCCTCAACCCATGGCCAGTGACAATCATCACAATTCTTCAAACCATTACTAGTTATCATCATCATCATCATCATATATCCACAGCCCATGACCAATGACCATCATCATCACACATCCACAATCCATGACCGATGACCATCATCATCATCATCATTACACATCCGCAACGGATGACCAGTGACCATCATCATCATCACACATCCTCATCCCATGAATAGTGATCATCACCATTATCAAACATCCACAACCCATGACCAGTGACCATCATCATCATTACACATCCACAACCCGTGACGAGTGACCATCATCATCATCATGTCCACAATCAATGACCAGTGACCATCATTACATATTCTCAACCCATGACCAGTGACCATCATCACCATCACACATCCACGACCCATGACCAGTGACCATCGTCATCATCATAACACATCCCATCATCATTATAACACATCCTCAACCAATGACCAATGACCATCATCATCACATATCCTCAACCCATGACCAGTGACCATCATCATAATCACATCCTCAAACCCATGACCAATGACCATCATCTCATCACAATCCCAAACCATGACCAGTGGCCATCTCATATATCATTCAACAACCATGACCAGTGACCTCATCATCATCACACATCCTCAACCCTTTGACCAGTGACCATCATCATACATCCTCAACCCATGACCATTGACCATCATCATCATCACACATCTCAACCATGTACATGACCATCATCACATCACAATCCATCAACCATGACCAGTGACATCATCATCATCACAATCTCAACCCATGACCAGTGACCATCATCACCATCAACTTTCATCACCCATGACCAGTGACATCATCATCATCATCACACATCCACAACCATTACAGTGACCATCACATCACTCACCACACTGCAGTACAAACACTATGACCAGTGACCATCATCATCATCACACATCCTCAACCATGACCGTGACCATCATCATCATCATCATTACACATAGCACCGATGACCAGTGACCATCATAATCATCAACAATCCTCAAACCCATGACCAGTGACCATCATCATCATTACACATCCACAACCATAACCAGTGACCATATCATCATCACCATCCAACCATGAACAGTGACCATAACACATCAAACATCAACAACCCATGACCAGTGACCATCATTCATCACACATCCTCAACCCATGACCAGTGACCATCATCATCATCAACATCTTCAACCTATGCCAAAGTGACCATCATCACATATCCTCAACCCATGACCATGACCATCATCACATCACATCCACACCATGACCAGTGACCATCATCATCATCAAACATCCACAACCATGACCAATGACCATCATCATCACACACTCCACAACCCATGACTACAGTAACCATCTCATCACATCATTCACACATCCCATCCTATGACAGTGACCATCTCATCAACACACATCCACAACCCATGGACCAGTACGTCATCATCATCACACATACTCAACCCATGACCAGTGACAATCATCATTATCATCAAACATCTACAACCCATGACCAGTGACCATCATCATCATCACATATCTACAACCCAAGATTAGAGACCATCATCACGAACACACATCCACAACACATGACCAGAGACCATCATTATCATCACATATCCTCAACCCTTTACCAGTGACCATCATCATCACCTCATATCCACAACCCATGAGCAGTGGCCATCATCACATATCTTCAAACCATGACCATTCATCATCATCATCACACATCACAACCCATGACCAGTGACCATCATCATCATCACACACCTCAACCATGACCAGTCATCATCATCACACATCCTCAACCCATGACCATGACCATACAATCATCAACATCCTCAACCCATGACCAGTGACCATCATCTCATCCATCACAACCCATGACCAGTGACCATCATCATTCATCACACATCTCAACCCAATGACCAGTAACCATCATCAACATCAACATCCACGACCCATGATCAGTGACCATCATCACCACATCCAACCTGACCATGACCATCATCATCATTCACATCTCCAATGATGCCAGTGACATCATCAATCACACATCCTCAACCCATGACCAGTGACCATCATCACCTCATATCCACAACCCATAGCATTGCCATCATCCACATAATCTCAACCCATGACCATTGACTCATCATCATCACACATCCCAACCCATGACCAGTGACCATCACATCATCCTCAACCCATGACCCATGACCATCACATCATCACACATCCACGACCCATGACCAGTGAGCATCCTCGTCATCATAACACATCTACAACCCATGACCAGTGACCATTATCACCATCACACATCCACAACCCATGACCAGTGACCATCATCATCATAACACACCCTCAACCCATGACCAGCTACCATCATCGTTATCATCACACATCTACAACCCATGACCAATGACCATCATCTTCATCACATCCAAAACCCATGACTAGTGAACATCATCATCATCACACATCCACAACCCATGACCAGTGACCATATTCATCATCATCATACATCTACAACCCAAGAAAAGCGACCATCATCACAATCACACATCAACAACCCATGACCAGTGACCATCATCATCATCACACATCCTTAACCAATGACCAGTGACCATCTTCATGATCACACATCCTCAACCTATGGCTAGTGACAATCATCACACATCCTCAACCCATTACCAGTGACCATTATAATGATCACACATCCATAGCCCATGACCAGTGACCACCATCTTCATCACACATCCACAACCCTATCCAGTGACCATGATCATCATCACACATCTACAACATACTACCAGTGACCATCATCATCATCATGATTACACATCCACAACGGATGACCAGTGACCATCATCTTCATCACATCATCAAACCATGATCAGTGACCATTACCATCATAAAAAATTCACAACCCATGACCAGTGAGCATCATCATCATCACATAGCCAAGACCCATGACCAGTCACAATCATCATCATCACACATTCACAACCCATGACCAGTGCCCATGGTCATCACATAAACACAACTCATGGCCAATGAACATTATCATCATCATCATCACACATCCACAACCCGTGACCAGTGACAATCATGATCATCCCATATCCTCAACCCATGACCAATGACCATTACCATCATCAAATATCCACATCCCTTGACCAGTGACCATCATCATCATCAAACATCAACAACCTATGACCAGTGACCATCATCATTACACATCCTCAACCCATGACCAGCGACCATTATCACACATCCTCAACACATGGATAGTGACCATCAACATCATCATACATCCTCAACCCATGACCAGTGAACATCATAACACATCCACAACCCATGACCAATGACCATCATCATCACACATCCTCAACACTTGACCAGTGACCATCATCGAACATCCTCAACCCATGACCGGTGACCATCATCATCATCACAAATCCAAGACCCCTGACCAGTGACCATCATCATCATCACATATCCACAACCCATGACCAGTGACCATCATCATCATCACACATCCTCGACCCATGACCATTGAACAACATCATCATAACATCCTCAACCCATGACCATGGACTATTATCATCATTACATATTCTCAACGCATGGCAGTAACCATCATCACCATCAAACATCCACGACAGATGACCAGTGACCATCATCATCATCACAAAGCTACAACCCATGACCAGTGACCATCAGCATCATCACAAATCCACAACCCATGAACAGTAACAGTCCTCATCACACATCCACAACCCATGACCTGTGACCACCATCATCATCACACATCCACATCCCATGACCAGAGACCATTATCATCATCATCATTACACATTAACAACGGATGACATGTGACCATCATCATCAGCACACATCCTTAACCCATCACCAATGACCATCATCATTATCATCACACATCTACAACCCATGACCAGTGACCATCATCATCATCACACATCCAAAACCCATAACCAGTGACCATCATCATCATCATCACATATCTACAACCCAGGACCAGTGACCATCATCACCATCACACATCCGCAACAAATGACCAGAGAACATCATCCTCACGCATCCTCAAACCATGACAAGTGACCATAATCATAATTACACATCCAAAACCCATGACCAGTGACCATCATTTGCACACTTCCACAACCCATAACCAGTGACCATCATCATCATCACACTTCCTCAACCCATGACTAGTGACCTTCATCATCATACATCCACAACCGATGACCAGTGACCATCATCATCATCACACATCCACAACCCATGACCAGTGACAATCATCATCATCATCATCACATCCTCAACGCATGACCAGTGATCAGCATCATCGTCACACATCCTCAAACCATGACCAGAGAACATCACCATCATGAAATATCCACAACCCATGAATATTGACCATCATCACCATCACACATCCACAACCCATGACCAGTGACCATCATCACCATCACACATGCACAACAAATGACCAGAGACCATCATCCTTAACCCATGACAAGTGACAATAATCATAATTACAAATCCAAAACCCATGACCAGTGACCATCATCTGCATACTTCCACAACCCTTAACCAGTGACCATCATCATCATCACACTTCCTCAACCCATGACTAGTGACCTTCATCATCACACATCCACAACCGATGACCAGTGACCATCATCATCATCACACATCCACAACCCATGACTAGTGACCATCATCATCATCATCATCACATCCTCAACGCATGACCAGTGATCAGCATCATCATCATATATCCTCAAACCATGACCAGAGAACATCACCATCATGAAATATCCACAACCCATGAATAGTGACCATCATCACCATCACATATCCACAACCCATGACCAGTGACCATCATCATCACCACACATCCTCAACAATTGAACAGAGACCATCATCACACATCCTCAACCTATGACCAGTGACCATCAACATTATCACACATCCTCAACCCATGACCAATGAACATTATAATACATCCTCAACCCATGACAAATGACCATCATCATCATCACACATCCTTAACTCATGACCTGCGACCATCATCATCAGCACACACTCTCAACCCATGGCCAGTGACAATCATCACACATCCTCGATCCATTACCAGTGACGATTACAATCATCACACATCCAGAGCCCATGACCAGTGACAATCATCATCATCACACATCCACAACCCATGACCAGTGACCATCATCATCATCACACATCAACAACCCACGACCAGTAACCATCGTCATCATACATCCACAACCCATGAGCAGTGACCATCATCATATCACATCCATAACCCATGACAAGTGACCATGATCATCATCATTACACATCCACAACGGACAAGTGACATTCATCATCGTCACACATCTTCAACCCATGACCAGTGACCATCACCATCATCAAACATCCACAACCCATGACCAGTGACCACTGTCATCATCATACATCCACAACCCATTACCAGTGACCATTATCATCATACATCGACAACCCATGAACAGTGACCATCATCATCACACATCCACAAACCATGAACAGTGACCATCAACATTACCCATCCACAACCCATGACCAGTGACCATCATCATCACACATCCACAACACATGACCATTGACCATCATCATCACACATCCACAACGCATGGCCAGTGACGATCATTATCACATCCTCAACCCAGGACTAATGATCACCATCATGAAATATCCAAAACCATGGCCAGTGACCATCATCATCATACATCCAGAACTTATGACCAGTGACCATCATCATCATCACACATCCTCAGCCCATGGCCAGTGGCCATCATCACATATCCTCAACACATGACCAATGACCATCATCATCATCACACATCCGCAACCCATGACAAGTGAACATCATCATACATCCTCAACCCATGACCAATGACCATCATCATATCACATCCTCAACCCATGAAAAGTGACAGTCATCACACATCCTCAACCCATGACCAGTGACCATCATCATCATCACACATCCACTACCCATGACCGGTGACCATCATCATCATCATATCCACAACCCATGACCAATAACCATCATCATCACAGATCCACAACCCATCACCAGTGACCATCATCATCATCATCACACATCCACAACTGATTACCAGTGACCATAATCATCATCACACATCCTCAACCCATGACCAGTGACAATCATCATCATCTCACATCCACAACCTATGAAGAGTAACCATCGTCAATGCACATCCACAACCCATGACCAGTGACCATCATCATCATCACACATGTACAACCCATGACCAGTGACTATCATCATCAACATCATTACACATCCACAACGGATGACTAGTGACCACCACCATCATCACACATCCTCATCCCATGATCAGTGACCATCACCATTATCATCACACATCTACAACCCAAGACCAGTGACCATCATCACAATCACACATCAACAACCCATGACCAGTGACCATCATCATCACACATCCTTAACCCATGACCAGCGACCATCATCATCATCACACATCCTCAACCCATGGCCAGTGACAATCATCACACTTCTTCAACCCATTACCAGTTACTATCATCACCATCACACATCCACAGCCCATGACCAGTGACCATCATCATCATCACACATCCACAAACCATGACCGATGACCATGATGATGATCATCATCATTACACATCCACAACGGATGACCAGTGACCATTATCATCATCACGCATCCTCAACCCATGACTAGTGATCATCACCATTATCAAACATCCACAACACATGACCAGTGACCATCATCATCATTACACTTCCACAACCCATGACCAGTGACCATCATCATCATCACATCCACAATCCATGACCAGTGACCATCATCATAACATATTCTCAACGCATGACCAGTGACCATTATCACCATCACACATCTAGGACCCATGACCAGTGACCATCATCATCTTAACACATCCTCAACCCATGACCAGCGACCATCATCATCATCATCACACATCTACAACCCATGACCAATAACCATCATCTTCATCACACATCCAAAACCCATGACTAGTGAACATCATCATCATCACACATCCACAACCCATGACCAGTGACCATATTCATCATCATCAAACATCTACAACCCAAGAACAGTGACCATCATCACAATCACACATCAACAACCCATGAACAGTGACCATCATCATCACACATCCTTAACCCATGAGCAGTGACCATCATATGATAATCACACATCCTCAACCCATGACCAGTGACAATCATCACACATCCTCAACCCATTAAAGTGACCATTATAATCATCACACATCCATACCCATTGAACATTGACCACAATATTCATCGCATATTCACAATCCTGTCCAGTGACCATGATATTCATCAGACATCTACAACCCACTACCAGTGACCATCCTCATCACCATGATTACACATCCACAACGGATGACCATCATCATCATCACACATCCTCAAACCCATGACCAGTGACCATCACCATCATAAAACATTCACAACCCATGAACAGACCGTCATCATCATCACACATCCAAGACCCATGACTAGTGACCATCATCATCATCACACATCCACAACCCATGACCAGTCATCATCATCATCATCACACATTTACAACCCATGACCAGTGCCCATCGTCATAACGCATCCACAACTCATGACCAATGAACATCATCATCATCACACATCCATCATCATCACACATCAACAACGTGTGACCAGTGACCACTATCATCATTACACATCCTCAACCAATGACCAGTGACCATTTTCAAACATCCTCGACCCATGGCCAGTGACCATCAACATCATCATGCATCCTCAACCCATGACCACTGAACATCATAAAACATCCACAACCCATGAGCAATGACCATCATCATCACACATCCTCAACACATTACCAGTAACCATCATCAAACATCCTCAACCCATGACCAGTGACCATCATCATCATCACAAATTCAAGACCCATGACCAGTGACCATCATCATCATCACATACCAACCCATGACCCTTGACCATCATTATCATCACACATCCTCGACACATGACCATTGAACATCATCATCACATCCTCAACCCATGACCATTGACCATCATCATCATTACATATTCTCACCCATGACAGTGACCATCATCACCATCAAACATCCACGATTCATGACCAGTGACCATCATAATCATCACAAAGCCACAACCCATGACCAGTGACCATCATCATCATAACACATGCACAACCCATGACCACTGACCATCATCACGTAACCTCAACCTATGACCAGTGACCATCAACATCATCACACATCTTCAACCCATGACCAGTGAACATTATAATACATCCTCAACCCATGACATGTCCATCATCATCACACACCATTAACCCATGACCTGCGACCATCATCATCAGCACACATCCTCAACCCATGGCCAGTGACAGTCATCACACATCCTCAGCCCATTACCAGTGACCATTACAATCATCACACATCCACAGCCCATGACCAGTGACCATCATCATCATTACATATCCAGAACCCATGAGCAGTGACCATCATCATCATCACACATCAACAACCCACGACCAGTAACCATCGTCATCATACATCCACAACCCATGAGCAGTGACCATCATCATAATCATACATCCACAACCCATGACAAGTGACCATGATCATCATCATCATTACACATCCACAACGGACAAGTGACATTCATCATCGTCACACATCTTCAACCCATGGCCAGTGACCATCACCATCATCAAACATCCACAACCCATGACCGGTGACCACCATCATCATCACACATCCACAACCCATTACCAGTGACCATTATCATCATCACACATCCAGAACCCATGAACAGTGACCATCATCATCACACATCCACAAACCAAGAAAAGTGACCATCATCATCACCCATCCACAACCCATGACCAGTGACTATCTTCATCACACATCCACAACACATGACCAGTGACCATCATCATCGTCACACATCCACAACGCAAGGCCAGTGACTATCATCATCACATCCTCAACCCAAGACTAATGATCATCACCATCATCAAATATCCACAAACCATGGCCAGTGACCATCATCATCACACATCCAGAACTTATGACCAGTGACCATCATCATCATCACACATCCTCAACCCATGACCAGTGGCCATCATCACATATCCTCAACACATGACCAATGACCATCATCATCATAACACATCCTCAACCCATGACAAGTGAACATCATCACACATCCTCAACCCATGACCAATGACCATCATCATATCACATCCTCAACCAATGAAAAGTAACAGTCATCACACATCCTCAACCCATGACCAGTAACCATTATCATCACAAATCAGCAACCCATGACCAGTGACCATCATCATCATCATCACACATCCACAACTGATCATCAGTGACCATAATCATCATCACACATCCTCAACCCATGACCAGTGACAATCATCATCTCACATCCACAACCTATGAACAGTAACCATCTTCAATGCACGTCCACAACCCATGACCAGTGACCATCATCATCATCTCATATGTACAACCCATGACTAGTGACTATCATCATCAACATCATTACACATCCACAACGGATGACCAGTGACCACCACCATCACAATTCCTCAACCCATGATCAGTGACCATCACCATTATCATCACACATCTACAACCCAAGACCAGTGACCATCATCACAATCACACATCAACAACCCATGACCAGTGACCATAATCATCATCACACATCCTCAACCCATGGCCAGTGAGAATCATCACTCTTCTTCAACCCATTACCAGTTACCATCATCATCATCACACATCCACAGCCCATGACCAGTGACCATCATCGTCATCACACATCCACAACCCATGACCGATGACCATGATCATCATCATCATTACACATCCGCAACGGATGACCAGTGACCGTCATCATCATCACACATCCTCAATCCATGACTAGTAATCATCACCATTATCAAACATCCACAACACATGACCAGTGACCATCATCATCATTACACTTCCACAACCCATGACCAGTGACCATCATCATCATCACACATCCACAATCCATGACGACTGACCATCAGCATAACATATTCTCAACCCATAACCAGTGACCATCATCACCATCACACATCTAGGACACATGACCAGTGACCATCTTCATCATAACACATCCTCAACCCATGACCAGCGACCATCATCATCATAGTCATCATCACACATCTACAACCCATGACCAATAATCATCATCTTCATCACACATCCAAAACCCATGACTAGTGAACATCATCATCATACATCCACAACCCATGACCAGTGACCATATTCATCATCATCAAACATCTACAACCCAAGAACAGTGACCATCATCACAATCACATCAACAACCCATGAATAATGACCATCATCATCACATCCTTAACCCATGAGCAGTGACCATCATATTATAATCACATCCTCAACCCATGACCAGTGACAATCATCACACATCCTCAAGCCATTACCAGTGACCATTATAATCATCACACATCCATAACCCATGAACAGTGACCACTATATTTATCACCCATTCACAACCCTCTCCAGTGACCATAATATTCATCAGACATCTACAACCCACTACCAGTGACCATCCTCATCATCATGATTACACATCCACAACGGATGACCATCATCATCATCATACATCCTCAAACCCATGACCAGTGACCATCACCATCATAAAACTTTCACAACCCATTACCAGTGACCATCATCATCATCACACATCCAAGACCCATGACCAGTGACCATCATCATCATCACACATCCACAACCCATGATCAGACACAATCATCATCATAACACATAACCCATGACCAGTGCCCATCGTCATCAAACATCCAGAACTCATGATCAACGAACATCATCATCACACATCCATCATCATCACACATCCACAACGTGTGACCAGTGACCATCGTGATCATCACACATCCTCAACCCATGACCAATGACCATTACCATCATCAAATATCCACAACCCATGACCAGTGACCATCATCATCATTACACGTCGAACAACCTATGACCAGTGACCACCATCATCATTACACATCCTCAACCCATAACCAGTGACCATTATCACACATCCTCAACCCATGGCCAGGTACCATCAACATCATCATGCATCCTCAACCCATGACGAGTGAACATCATAACGCATCCACAACCCATGACCAATGACCATCATCATCACACATCCTCAACACATGACCAGTGACCATCATCAGACATTCTCAACCCATGACCAGTGACCATCATCATCATCACAAATCCAAGACCCATGACCAGTGACCATCATCATCATCACATATCCAAAACTCATGACCCTTGACCATCATTATCATCACACATCCTCGACCCATGACCATTGAACATCATCATCGCATCCTCAACCCATGACCATTAACCATCATCATCATCACATATTCTCACCCATGACAGTGACCATCATCACCATCAAACATCCACGACCCATGACCAGTGACCATCATCATCATCACAATGCCACAACCCATGACCAGTGACCATTATCCTCATCACACATCCACAGCCGATGAACAGTGCTCATCATCATCATCACACATCCACAACCAATGACCAGTGACCATCAGCATCATCACAAATCCACAACCCATGAACAGTAACAGTCGTCATCACACATCCACATCCCATGACCATTGACCACCATCATCATCACACATCCACAACCATGACCAGTGACCATTATCGTCATCATTACACATTAACAACGGATGACCAGTGACCATCATCATCATCACACATCCTCAGCCCATCACCAGTGACCATCATCATTATCATCACACATCTACAACCCATGACCAGAGACCATCATCATCATCACACATCCACAACACATAACCAGTGACCATCATCATGATCATCATATATCTACAACCCAAAACCAGTGACCATCATCACAATCACACATCCATAACAAATCACCAGAGACCATCATCATCTTCACACATCCTCAACCCATGACAAGTGATCATCATCACATATCATGACCCCATGGACAATGACTATCGGCATACATCCTCAACCCATGACCAGTGACCATGATCATAATCACACATCCAAAACCCATGACCAGTGACCATCAACATCATCACACTTACACAACCCATGACCTGTGACCATCATCATCACACGTCCTCAACCCTTGACCAGTGACCTTCATCATCACACATCCACAACCCATGACCGGTGACCATCATCATCATCATCACATCCACAATTCATGACCAGTGACCAGCATCATCATCACACATCCTTAAACCATGACCAGAGAAGATCACCATCATGAAACATCCACAACCCATGAATAGTGACCATCATCACCATCATACATCCACAACCCATGACCAGTGACAATCATCATCATCACACATCCTCAACAAATGAACAGTGACCATCATCACACATCCTCAACCTATGACCAGTGACCATCACCATTATCAGACATCCTCAACCAACCAGTAAACATTGTAACACATCCTCAACCAATGACCAATTACCATCATGTTCATCACACATGCTCAACCCATGATCTCTGACCATCATCATCATCACACATCCTCAACCCACAGCCAGTTACAATCATCACACATCCTCAACCCATCACCGGTGACCATTACAATCATCACACACCCACACCCCATGACCAGTGACCATCATCATCATCACACATCAACAACCCATGACCAGTGACCATCATCATCATCACACATCAACAACCCATGACCAGTAACCATCGTCATCGTACATCCACCACCCATGACCAGTGACTCACATCATCAACACATCCAACCCATGACATACATTCATAACATAACATGACCATACCACTCATCATACAATCCACAACCATCCAGTACCATATCTCACATACTAACATACCAGACATCATCACACACACATCCCACCATGCCATCTCTATCACATCTCACTGCAGACATACCACCAAACCATACCATGACTTATATCATCAATCACAAACATGCCACATCACATAACTCTCACCAGACATCATATCACAATCACCCATGAGTGACATCATCACATATCATGACCATGACATTATCACATCACCCAAGCCATGACATATCAATCCACCTGACAGTGACTCTCATCACATCCACATGACGTAATCATACACACTCCCAACCTTGACATACTCACATCACATCAACCATACGACTTATATATATACACACATCTGACGTGACTATCATCATCAAAACATGACAAAAATCACCATAATCCACAACATGAGTGACCATATACTCAACATCCCACTGACAGTACATACATTAACATCCACAACATACAAGACCACATCACACACCAACCATACAGTACCATCACATATCAACATCCATCATACATATCATCAACATACATCTTACACACCATACCAGACCATCCATCACCATACCAGTACATCGTGACATACACATCTCAATCCACCATGACCTGACCATCATCCATCACACATACCAAACCATACCAGTGACCATCATCATATAAATACACAACCAATACAGTACATCTCATCCACATCATCACACATCACAACCATACACACAATTACCCATCGCATCCATCACATATCAACCCATGACATGACTATCATACATCACTCAACAACCATGACAGTGACCATATTCACATCAACATACATCTACACAACCCAAGACCGTACCTGATACATCATCATCACCAACCCAACCATGACCAGTGACATCATCATCACACATCCAAAACCCATAACAGTGACCATCATCATCATCATCACATATCTACAACCCATGACCAGTGACCATCTCACCATCACACATCCGCAACAATGACCAGAGAACATCATCCTCACGCATCCTCAAACCATGACAAGTGACCATCATCATATACACATCCAAAACCCATGACAGTGACCATCATTACACTACACTCCACAACCCATAACCAGTGACCATCATCATCATCACACTTCTCAACCCATGACAGTGACCTTCATCATCATACATCCACAACCGATGACCAGTGACCATCATCATCATCACACATCCACAACCCATGACCAGTGACAATCATCATCATCATCATCACATCCTCAACGCATGATGACCAGTGATCAGCATCATCGTCACACATCCTCAAACCATGACCAGAGAACATCACATCATGAAATATCCACAACCCATGACATTGACCATCATCACCATCACACATCCACAACCATGACCAGTGACCATCATCACCATCACACATGCACAACAAATGACCAGAGACCATCATCCTTAACCCATGAAAGTGACATAATCATAATTACAAATCCAAAACCCATGACCAGTGACCATCATCTGCATACTCCACAACCCTTAACAGTGACCATCATCATCATCACACTTCCTCAACCATGACCAGTGACCTTAATCATCACACATCCAAAACCCATGACCAGTGACCATCATCATCATCACACATCCACAACCCATAACCAGGGACCATCATCATCATCATCTTCACATCCACAACGCATGACCATAATCATCATCACACATCCTCAAACCCATGACCAGTGACCATCACTATCATAAAACATTCACAACCCATGACCAGTGACCATCATCATCACACATAAAAGACCCATGACCAGTGACCATCATCATCATCACACATCCACAACCCATTACCAGTCACAATCATCATCATCACACATTCATAACTCATGACCAATGAACATGATCATCATCGCACATCCATCATCATCACACATCCACAACGTGTGACCAGTGGCTATCGTGATCATCAGACATCTTCAACCCATGACCAATGACAATTACCATCATCAAATATCCATAACCCATGACCAGTGACGATCATTATCATCACACGTCAACAACTTATGACCAGTGACCACCATCATCATTACACATCCTCAACCCATGACCAGTGACCATTATCACACATCCTCGACCCATGGCCAGTGACCATCAGCATCATCATGCATCCTCAACCCATGACCAGTGAACATCATAACTTATCCACAACCCGTGACCAATGACCATCATCATCACACATTCTCAACACATGACCAGTGACCATCATCAAACATCCTCAACCCATGACCAGTGACGCTCATCATCATCACAAATCCAAGACACATGACCAGTGAACATCATCATCACATATCCACATCCCATGACCCTTGACCATCATTATCATCACACATCCTCGACCCATTCCCATTGAAGAACATCATCACATCCTCAACCCATGACCATTGACCTTCATCATCATCACATATTCTCACACATGACAGTGACCATCATCACCATCAAACATCCACGACCCATGACCAGTGACCATCATCATCACAAAGCCACAACTCATGACCAGTGACCATCATCATCATCACACATCCACAACCCATGACCACTGACCATTATCATCATCACACATCCACAGCCGATGACCAGTGATCATCATCATCATCACACATCCACAACCCATGACCAGTGACCATCAGCATCATCACAAATCCACAACACAGTCGTCATCACACATCCACATCAAATGACCAGTGACCACCATCATCATAACACATCCACAACCAATGACCAGTGACCATTATCATCATCATTACACATTAACAACGGATGACCACTGACCATCATCATCATCACACATCCTCAACCCATCACCAGTGACCATCATCATTATCATCACACATGTACAACCCATAACCAGTGACCATCATCATCATCAAACATCCACAACCAAAACCAGTGACCAACATCACCATGACACATCCACAACAAATCACCAGAGACCATCATCAAACTCACACATCCTCAACCCATGACAAGTGATCATCATCATCACATATCATGAACCCATGGACAATGACTATCGGCATACATCCTCAACCCATGACCAGTGACCATAATCATAAACACACATCCAAAACCCATGACCAGTGAATATCATCATCATAACACTTTCACAACCCATGACCAGTGACCATCATCAATCATCAACGTCCTCAACCCATGTCCAGTGACTTTGATCATCACACATCCAAAACCCATGACCAGTGACCATCATCATCATCACACACCCACAACCCATAACCAGTGACCATTATCATCATCTTCACATCCTCAACGCATGACCAGTGACCAGCATCATCATCACACATCCTCAAACCATGACCAGAGAACATCACCATCATGAAATATCCACAACCCATGAATAGTGACCATCATCACCATCACACATCCACAACCCATGACCAGTGACAATCATCATCATCACACATCCTCAACAAATGAACAGTGAATATCATCACACATCCTCAACCTATGACCAGTGACCATCACCATCATCACACATCCTCAACCCACCAGTAAACATTGTAACACCTCCTCAACCAATGACCAATTACCCTCATCATCACACATCCTCAACCCACGACCTGTGACCATCATCATCATCACACATTCTCAACCCATAGCCAGTTACAATCATCACACATCCTCAACGCATTACCAGTGACCATTACAATCATCAAACATCCACAGCGTGGACCATCATCATCATCACACATCCACAACCCTGACCAGTGACAATCATCATCATTACACATCAACAAACCCATGACCAGTAACCATCGTCATCATACATCCACCACCCATGAGCAGTGACCATCATCATCACATATCCACAACCTATGACCAGTGACCATGATCATCATCATTACACATCCACAATGGATGACCAGTGACAATCATCATCGTCACACATCTTCAACCCATGACCAGTGACCATCATCATCATCACACATCCACTACCCATGACCAATGGCCATTATCATCACACATCCACAACCCATGATCAGTGACCATCATCATCACACATCCACAAACCAAAAACAGTGACCATCATTATCACCTATCCACAACCCTTGACCAATGACCATCGTCATCACACATCCATAACCCATGACCAGTGACCATTATCATCATCATACATCCACAACCCTTGACCAGTGACCATCATCATCATCACACATCCTTAACCCATGACCAGCGACCATCATCATCATCACACATCCTCAACCCATGGCCAGTGACGGTCATCACACTTCAACCCATTACCAGTAACCATCATCATCATTACACATCCACAGCCCATGACCAGTGACTATCATCATCATCACACAGCCATAACCCATGACCGATGACCATCATCCTTATCATCATCATTACACATCCGCAACGGATGACCAGTGACCATCATCATCACACATCCTCAACCCATGACTAGTGACCATCACCATTATCAAAAATCCACAACCCATGACCAGTGACCATCATCACCATCACATATCCACGACCCATGACCGGTGACCATCCTCATCATCATAACACATCCACAACCCATGACCAGTGACCATCATCACCATCAAACATCCAAGACCCATGACCAGTGACCATCATCATCATAACACACCATCAACCCATGACCAGCGACCATCATCATCATCATCATCACACATCTACAACGCATGACCAGTGACCATCATCTTCATCACACATCCAAAACCCAAGACTAGTGAACATCATCATCACACATCCAAACCCATGACCAGTGACCATATTCATCATCACCACACATCTACAACCCAAGAACAGTGACCATCATCACAATCACACATCAACAACTCATGACTAGTGACCATCACCATGATAACACATCCTTAACCCATGACCAGTGACCATCATCATAATCACACATCCTCAACCCATGGCCAGTGACAAGCATAACACATCCTCAACCCATTACCAGTGACCATTATAATCATCATACATCCATAGCCCATGAACAGAGACCACCATCATCATCACACATCCACAACCCTATCCAGTGACCATGATCATCATCACACATCTACAACCCACTACCAGTGACCATCATCATCATCATCATTACACATCCAAAATGGATGACCAGTGACAATCATCATCACACATCCTCAACCCATGACCAGTGACCATCACCGTCATAAAACATTCAAAACCTATGACCAGTGACCATCATCATCATCACACACCCAAGACCCATGACCAGTGACCATCATTATCATAACATATCCACAACCCGTGACCAGTCACCATCATCGTCATCACACATTCAAAACCCATGACCCGTGCCCAACGTCATCACACATCCACAACTCATGACCAATGAACATCATCATCATCATCACACATCCATCATCATCACACGTCCACAACGCATGACCAGTGACCATCATGATCATCACACATCCTTAAACCATGACCAATGACCATTGCCATCATCAAATATCCACAACCCATGACCAGTGACCATCATCATCATCACACTTCAACAACCTACGACCAGTGACCATCATCATCATTACACATCCTCAACCTATGACCAGGGACCATTATCACACATCCTCAACCCATGGCCAGTGACCATCACATCATACATCCTCAACCCATGACCAGTGAACATCATAAAATAACCACAACCAATGACCAATGACCATCATCATCACACATCCTTAACACATGACCAGTGACCATCGCCACACATCCTCAACCCATGACCAGTGATCATCATCATCATCACTAATCCAAGACCCATGTCCAGTGACCATCATCATCACACATCCACAAACCAGAACCAGTGACCATCACCATCATCACACATCCTCGACCCATGACCATTGAACATCATCATCACATCCTCAACCCATGACCATTGGCCATCATCATCATCACATATTCTCAACCTATGAAAGTGACCATCATCACCATCAAACATCCACAACCCATGACCAGTGACTAACATCATCATCACAAAGCTACAACCCATGACCAGTGACCATCATCATCACACCCACAACCCATGACAAGTGACCATTATCATCATCACACATCAACAGCCGATGACCAGGGATCATCATCATCATCACACATACACAACCAATGACCAGCGACCATCATCATGATCACACATCAACAACCCATGACCAGTAACCAACGTCATCATACATCCACAACCCATGACCAGTGACCATTATCATCATCACACATCCACAGCCCATGACCAGTGACCATTATCATCATCATCGTTACACATTAACAACGGATGACCAGTGACCATCAGCATCATCACACATCCTCAGCCCATCACCAGTGACCATCATTATCATCACCCATGTACAACCCATGACCAGTGACCATCATCATCATCACACATACACAACCCATAACCAGTGACCATCATCATCATCATCATCACATATCTACAACACAAGACCAGTGACCATCATCACACATCCACAACAAATGGCCAGAGACCATTGTCACCCTCACACATCCTCAACCCATGAGATGTGACCATCATCATCAAATATCATGAACCCATGGACAGTCATACATCCTCAACCCATGACCAGTGACCATAACCATAATCACACATCCAAAACCGATGACCAGTGACCATCATCATCATAAAACGTCCTCAATCTATGTCCAGTAACCATCATCATCATACATCCATAACCCATGACCAGTGACCATCATCATCGTCAGACATCCACAACCCATGACCAGTGACCATCATCATAATCATCATCACATCCACAACGCATGACGAGTGACCACCATCATCATCACAATTCCTCAAACCATGACCAGAGAACATCACCATCATGAAATATCCGGAACCCATGAATAGTGACCATCATCACCATCACACATCCACAACCCAGGACCAGTGACCATCATCATGATGACATATCCTCAACAAATAAACAGTGACCATCATCACACATCCTCACCCTATGACCAGTGACATTCACCATCATCACACATCATCAACCCATGACCAGTGACCATCACCATCATCAAACATCCACAACCCATGACCAGTGACCACCATCATCATCACACATCCACACCCCATGACCAGTGACCATTATCATCATCACACATCCACAACCCGTGAACAATGACCATCATCATCACATCCACAAACAATGAAAAGTGACCATGAACATCAATCATCCACAACCCATTACCAGTGACCATTATAATCATCACACATCCATAGCCCATGACCAGAGACCACCATCATCATCACACATCCACAACCCTGTCCAGTGACCATGATCATCATCACACATCTGCAACACACTACCAGTGACCATCATCATCATCATGATTGCATATCCACAACGGATGACCAGTGACCATCATCATCACACATCCTCAACCGATGACCACTGACCATCACCATCATACGACATTCTCAACCAATGACCAGTGACTATCGTCATCATCACACATCCAAGACCCATGACGAGTGACAATCATCGCAATCACACATCCACAACCCATGACCAGTCACCATCATCATCATCACACATTCACAACCCATGACCAGTCCCCATCGTCATCACACATCCACAACTCATGACCAATGAAGATAATCATCACACATCCATCATCATCAGACATCCACAACGCGTGATCAATAACCATCAAAATCATCACACATCCTTAAACCATGACTAATGACCATTACCACCATCAAATATCCACAACCCATGACCATTGACCATCATCATCATCACACATCAACAACCTATGACCAGTGACCATCATCATCATTACACATCCTCAACCCTTGACCAGTGACCATTATCACACATCCTCAACCCATGGCCAGCGACCATCAATATCATCATATATCCTCAACCCATGACCAGTGAACTTCATAAGACATCCACAACCCATGACCAATGACCATCGTCATCACACATCCTCAACACTTGACCAGTGACCATCATCACATATACTCAACCCAAGACCAGTGACCATCATAATCATCACAAATCCAAGACCCATGGCCATTGACCATCATCATCACATATCCACAACCCATGACCAGTAACCATCATCATCACACATCCTCGACCCATGACAATTGAACATCATCATCACATCCTCAACCCATGACAATTGACCATCATCATCATCACATATTCTCAACCCATGACAGTGACCATCATCACCATCAAACATCCACTACCCATGACCAGTGACCATCTTCATCACAAAGCCACAACCCATGACAAATGACCATTATCATCATCGCACATCCAAAACCAACGACCAGTGAACATTATCATCATCACACATCCACAGCCGATGACCAGTGATCATCATCATCATCACACATCCTCAAACCATGACCAGAGAACATCACCATCACGATATATCCACAACCCATGAATAGTGACCATCATCATCATCACACAACCACAACCCATGACCAGTGACAATCATCATCGTCACACCTTTCATCCCATGACCAGTGACCATCACCATCATCAAACATCCACAACCCATGACCAGTGACCACCATCATCACACATCCACAACCCATGACCAGATACCATTATCATCACACATCCACAACCCATGAACAGTGACCATCATCATCACACATCGACAAACCATTAACAGTGACCATCATCATCACCCATCCACAACCCCTGACCAGTGACCATCGTCATCACACATCCACAACCCATGACCAGTGACCATCATCATCATAACACATCCACAACGCACGACCAGAGACCATCATAATCAAATCCTCAACACAGGACTAATGATCATCACCATCATCAAATATCCACAACCCATGGCCAGTGACCATCATTATCATCACACATCCTCAACCCATGGCCAGTGACAGTCATCACACATCCTCAAACCATTACCAGTGACCATTACAATCATCACACATCCACAGCCCATGACCAGTTGCCATCATCATCATCACACATCAACAACCCATTACAAGTGACCATCATCATCATCACACATCAACAACCCATGACCAGTAACGATCGTCATCATACCTCCACAACACGTGAGCAGTGACCATCATCATCACACATCCACAACCCACGACCAGTGACCATGATCATCATCATCATTACACATCCACAACGGATGACCATTGAATATCATGATCGTCACACATCTTCAACCCATGACCAGTGACCATCACCATTATCAAACATCCACAACCCATGACCAGTGACCACCATCATCATCGAACATCCACACCCCATGACCAGTGACCATTATCATCATCACACATCCACAACCCGTGAACAATGTCCATCATCATCACACATCCACAAACAATGAAAAGTGACCATCAACATCACTCATCCAAAACCCATGACCAGTGACCAACGTAATCACACATCCACAACCCATGACCAGTGACCATCTTCATCATCACACATCCACAACGAATGACCAGTGACCATCATCATCACACATCCTCAAACCAGGACTAATGATCATCACCTTCATCAAATATCCACAACACATGGCCAGTGACCATCATCATCATCACACATCCACAATTCATGACCAGTGACCATCATCATCATCACACATCCTCAACCCATGACCAGTGACCATCATCACATATCCTCAACACATGACCAATGACCATCATCATCATACATCCTCAACCCATGACAAGTGAAGATCATCACACATCCTCAACCCATGACCAGTGACAATCACCATCTCACATTCTCAACCCATGACCAGTGACCATCATCATCATCACATCCACAACCCATGACTAGTAGCCATCATCATCAGAAATCCGCAACCCATGACCAGTAAGCATCATCATCATCATCATTACACATCCACAACTGATTACAAGTGACAATAATCATCACACATCCTCAACTCTTGATCAGTGACCATCACCATTATCATCACACATCTACAGCCCAAGACCAGTGACCATCATCACAATCACACATCAACAACCTATGACCAGTGACCATCATCATCATCACACATCCTTAACCCATGATCAGCGACCATCATCATCCTAACAAACCCTCAACCTATGACCAGCGACCATCATCATCATCATCATCATCATCACACATCTACAACTCATGACCACCAACCATCATCTTCATCACACATCCAAAACACATGACTAGTGAACATCATCATCAAACATCCACAACCCATGACCAGTGACCATATTCATCATCATCACAAATCCACAACCTATGAAGAGTAAACATCGTCAATGGACATCCATAACACATGACCAGTGACCATCATCATCATCACACATGTACAACCCATGACCAGTGCCTATCATCATCAACATCATTACACATCCACAACGAATGTCCAGTGACCATCATCATCATCACACATCCCCAACCCTTGATCAATGACCATCACCATTATGATCACACATCTACAAACCAAGACTAGTGACCATCATCACAATCACACATTAACAACCCATGACCAGTGACCATCATCATCATCACAAATCCTCAACCCATGATCAGCGACCATCATCATCCTAACACACCCACAACCTATGACCAGCGACCATGATGATGATGTAATCAGTGACCATCATCATCACACATCCAAAACCCATGACTAGTGAACATCATCATTATCACATCCCCAACCCATGACCAGCGACCATATTCATCATCATCACATATCTACAACCAATGAACAGTGACCATCATCACAATCACACATCAACAATCCATGACCAGTGACCATCATCATTATCACACATCCTTAAACCATGACCAGTGACCATCATCATAATCACACATCCTCAACCCATGGCCAGTGACCATCATCATCATCACATATCCACAACCCGTAACCAGTGACCACCATCATCATCACACATCCTCAGCCCATGACCAGTGACCACCATCATCATCACACATCCACACCCCATGACCAGCGACCATTATCATCATCACATATCCACAACCCGTGAACAATGACCATCATCATCACACATCCACAAACAATGAAAAGTGACCATGAACATCACTCATCCACAACCCATTACCAGTGACCATTATAATCATCACACATCCATAGCACATGACCAGAGACCACCATCATCATCACACATCCACAACCTTGTCCAGTGACCATGATGATCATCACACATCTACAACCCAATACCAGTGACCATCATCATCTTCATGATTGCACATCCACAACGGATGACCAGTGACAATCATCATCATCACACATCCTCAAACCATGACCACTGACCATCACCATCATACGATATTCACAACCAATGACCAGTGCCTATCATCATCATCTCACATCAAAGACCCATGACGAGTGACAATCATCGTCATCACACATCCACAACCCCTGACCAGTCACCACCATCATCATCACACATTCACAACCCATGACCAGTGCCCATCGTCATCACACATCCACAACTCATGACCAATGAAGATAATCATCACACATCCATCATCATCAGACATCCAAAACGCGTGATCAATGACCATCAAAATCATTACACATCCTTAAACCATGACCAATGACCATTACCATCATAAAATATCCACAACCCATGACCATTGACCATCATCATCATCACACATCAACAACCTATGACCAGTGACCATCATCATCATTACACATCCTCAACCCATGACCAGTGACCATTATCACACATCCTCAACCCACGGCCAGCGACCATCAATATCATCATATATACTCAACCCATGACCAGTGAACGTCATAAGACATCCACAACCTATGACCAATGACCATCGTCATCACACATCCTCAACACTTGACCAGTGACCATCATCACATATACTCAACCATCATAATCATCACAAATCCAAGACCCATGGCCATTGACCATCATCATCACATATCCACAACCCATGACCAGTAACCATCATCATCACACATCCTCGACCCATGACAATTGAACAAAATCATCATCACATCCTCAACACATGACAATTGACCATCATCATCATCACATATGCTCAACCCATGACAGTGACCATCATCACCATCAAACATCCACTACCCATGACCAGTGACCATCCTCATCACAAAGCCACAACCATTGACAAATGACCATTATCATCATCGCACATCCAAAACCCATGACCAGTGAACATTATCATCATCACACATCCACAGCCGATGACCAGTGATCATCATCATCATCACACATCCTCAAACCATGACCAGAAAACATCACCATCATGAAATATCTACAACCCATGAAGAGTGACCATCATCACCATCACACAACAACAATCCATGACCAGTGACCATCATCATCATCATCCATCCTCAACAAATGAACAGTGACCATCATCACACATCCTCAACCTATGACCAGTGACCATCACCATCATCACACATCCTCAACCCACAAGTTAACATTACAACACATCCTCAACTAATCACCAATGACCATCATCATCATCACATATCCTCAACCCATCACCTGTGACCACCATCATCATCACACATCCTCAACCCATAGCCAGTGAAAATCATCACACATCCTCAACCAATTACCAGTAACTATTACAATCATCACACATCCAAAGCCCATGACCAGTGACCATCATCATCATCATACATCCACAACCCATGACCAGTGACCATCATCATCATCACACATCAACAACCCATGACCAGTAACACTCGTCACCATACATCCACAACCCATGAGCAGTGACCATCATCATCATACATCCACATCCCATGACCAGTGACCATGATCATCATCATTACACATCCACAACGGACGACCAGTGACAATCATCATCGTCACACCTTTTCATCCCATGACCAGTGACCATCACCATTATCAAACATCCACAACCCATGACCAGTGACCACCATCATCATCACACATCCACAACCCATGACCAGTGACCATTATCATCGCACATCCACAACCCATGAACAGTGACCATCATCATCACACATCCAAAAACCATTAACAGTGACCATCATCATCACCCATCCACAACCCCTGACCAGTGACCATCGTCATCACACATCCACAACCCATGACCAGTGACCATCATCATCATAACACATCCACAACGCATGACCAGATACCATCATAATCAAATCCTCAACACAGGACTAATGATCATCACCATCATCAAATATCCACAACCCATGGCCAGTGACCATCATTATCATCACACATCCTCAACCCATGGCCAGTGACAATCATCACACATCCTCAACCCATTACCAGTGACCATTACAATCACACATCCACAGCCCATGACCAGTTACCATCATCATCATCACACATTAACAACCCATGACAAGTGACCATCATCATCATCACACATCAACAGCCCATGACCAGTAACCATCCACAACACCTGAGCAGTGACCATCATCATCACACATCCAAAACCCACGACCAGTGACCATGATCATCATTATCATTACACATCCACAACGGATGACCATTGAATATCATCATCGTCACACATCTTCAACCCATGACCAGTCACCATCACCATCATCAAACATCCACAACCCATGACCAGTGACCACCATCATCATCACACATCCACACCCCATGACCAGTGACCATTATCATCATCACACATCCACAACCCGTGAACAATGTCCATCATCACACATCCACAAACAATGAAAAGTGACCATCAATATCACTCATCCACAACCCATGACCAGTGACCAACGTAATCACACATCCACAACGCATGACCAGTGACCATCATCATCATCATCACACATCCACAACGCATGACCAGTGACCATCATCATCACATATCCTCAAACCAGGACTAATGATCATCACCTTCATCAAATATCCACAACACATGGCCAGTGACCATCATCATCATCACACATCCACAATTCATGACCAGTGACCATCATCATCATCACACATCCTCAACCCATGACCAGTGACCATCATCACATATAAACCCATGACCAGTGACAATCACCATATCACATTCTCAACCCATGAGCAGTGACCATCATCATCATCACACATCCACTAACCATGACCAGTGACCATCATCATCATCACATCCACAACCCATGCATAGTAGCCATCATCATCAGAAATCCACAACCCATGACCAGTAAGCATCATCATCATCATCATTACACATCCACAACGGATTACCAGTGACCATAATCATCATCACACATCCTCAACCCTTGATCAGTGACCATCACCATTATCATCACACATCTACAGCCCAAGACCAGTGACCATCATCACAAGCACACATCAACAACCCATAACAAGTGACCATCATCATCATCACACATCCTTAACCCACGATCAGCGACCATCATCATCCTAACACACCCTCAACATATGACCAGCGACCATCATCATCATCATCATCATCACACATCTACAACTCATGACCAGTAACCATCATCTTCATCACACATCCAAAACACATGACTAGTGAACATCATCATCATCACACATCCACAACCCATGACCAGTGACCATATTCATCATCATCACAAATCCACAACCTATGAACAGTAACCATCGTCAATGGACATCCACAAAATATGACCAGTGACCATTATCATCATCACACATGTACAACCCATGACCAGTGCCTATCATCATCATCATATCCACAACGGATATCCAGTGACCATCATCATCACACATCCTGAACCCTTGATCAATGACCATCACCATTATGATCACACTTCTACAAACCAAGACTAGTGACCATCATCACAATCACACATCAACAACCCATGACCAGTGACCATCATCATCATCACAAATCCTCAACCCATGATCAGCGACCATCATCATCCTAACACACCCTCAACCTATGACCAGCGACCATACTCATCATCATCATCACACATCTACAACTCATGACCAGTGACCATCATCATCACACATCCAAAACCCATGACTAGTGAACATCATCATCATCATCACATATCCCCAACCCATGACCAGTGACCATATTCATCATCATCACACATCTAAAACCAAGGAACAGTGACCATCATCACAATCACACATCAACAATCCATGTCCAGTGACCATCATCATTATCACATATCCTTAAACCATGACCAGTGACCATCATCATAATCACACATCCTCAACCCATGGCCAGTGACCATCATCATCATCACATATCCACAACCCGTGACCAGTGACCACCATCATCATCACACATCCTCAGCCCATGACCAGTGACCACCATCATCATCACACATCCACACCCCATGACCAGTGACCATTATCATCATCACACATCCACAACCCGTGAACAATGACCATCATCATCATACATCCACAAACAATGAAAAGTGACCATGAACATCAATCATCCACAACCCATTACCAGTGACCATTATAATCATCACACATCCATAACCCATGACCAGAGACCACCATCATCATCACACATCAACAACCCTGTCCAGTGACCATGATCAACATCACACATCTACAACCCAATACCAGTGACCATCATCATCTTCATGATTGCACATCCACAACGGTTGAACAGTGACAATCATCATCATCACACATCCTCAAACCATGACCACTGACCATCACCAATCAATGACCAGTGACTATCACCATCATCTCACATCCAAGACCCATGACGAGTGACCATCATCATCACACATCCACAACCCATGACCAGTCATCATCATCACACATTCACAACCCATGACCAATGCCCATCGTCATCACACATCCACAACTCATGACCAATGATGATAATCATCACACATCCATCATCATCAGACATCCACAACGCGTGATCAATGACCATCAAAATCATCACACATCCTTAAACCATGACCAATGACCATTACCATCATCAAATATCCACAACCCATGACCATTGACCATCATCATCATCACACAGCAACAACCTATGACCAGTGACCATCATCATCATTATACATCCTCAACCCATGACCAGTGACCATTATCACACATCCTTAACCCATGGCCAGCGACAATCAATATCATCATATATCCTCAACCCACGACCAGTGAACTTCATAAGACATCCACAACCCATGAACAATGACCTTCATCATCACACATCCTCAACACTTGACCAGTGACCATCATCACACATACTCAACCCAAGACCAGTGAACATCATAATCATCACAAATCCAAGACCCATGGCCATTGACCATCATCATCACATATCCCCAACCCATGACCAGTAACCATCATCATCACACATCCTCGACCCATGACATTTGAACATCATCATCACATCCTCAACCCATGACAATTGACCATCATCATCATCACATATTCTCAACCCATGACAGTGACCATCATCACCATCAAACATCCACTACCCATGACCAGTGACCATCCTCATCACAAAGCCATAACCCATGACAAATGACAATTATCATCATCGCACATCCAAACCCATGACCAGTGAACATTATTATCATCACACATCCACAGCCGATGACCAGTGATCATCATCATCATCACACATCCTCAAACCATGACCAGAGAACATCACCATCATGAAATATCCACAACCCATGAATAGTGACCATCATCACCATCACACAACCACAACCCATGACCAGTGACCATCATCATCACACATCCTCAACAAATGAACATTGACAATCATCACACATCCTCAACCTATGACCAGTGACCATCACCATCATCAAACATCCTCAACCCACAAGTGAACATTATAACACATCCTCAACTAATCACCAATGACCATTATCATCACATAACCTCAACCCATCACTTGTGACCACCATCATCATCACACATCCTCAACATAGCCAGTGACAATCATCGCACATCCTCAACCAATTACCAGTGACCATTACAATCATCACACATCCACAGCCCATGACCAGTGACCATCATCATCATCATACATCCACAACCCATGAGCAGTGACCATCATCATCATCATACATCCACATCCCATGACCAGTGACCATGTTCATCATCATTACAACGGATGACCATTGACAATCATCATCGTCACACCTTTTCATCCCATGACCAGTGACCATCACAATAATCAAACATCCACAACCCATGACCAGTGACCACCATCATCATCACACATCCACAACCCATGACCAGTGACCATTATCATCACACATCCACAACCCATGAACAGTGACCATCATCATCTCACATCCAAAAACCATTAACAGTGACCATCATCATCACCCATCCACAACCCCTGACCAGTGACCATCGTCATCATACATCCACAACCCTTGACCAGTGACCATCATCATCATAACACATCCACAACGCATGACCAGAGACGATCATAATCAAATCCTCAACACGGGACTAATGATCATCACCATCATCAAATATCCACAACCCATGGCCAGTGACCATCATTATCATCAAACATCCTCAACCCATGGCCAGTGACAATCATCACACATCCTCAACCCATTACCAGTGACCATTACAATCATCACACATCCACAGCCCATGACCAGTTACCATCATCATCATCACACATCAACAACCCATGACAAGTAACCATCATCATCCTCACACATGAACAACCCATGACCAGTAACCATCATCATCATACATCCACAACACCTGAGCAGTGACCATCATCAAACATCCACAACCCACGACCAGTTACCTTCATCATCATCATCATTACACATCTATAACGGATGAACATTGAATATCATCATCGTCACACATCTTCAACACAAGGCCAGTGACCATCACCATCATGAAACATCCACAACCCATTACCAGTAACCACCATGATCATCACACATCCACACCCTATGACCAGTGACCATTATCATCATCACACATCCACAACCCGTGAACAATGTCCATCATCACACATCCACAACCAATGAAAAGTGACCATCAACATCACTCATCCACAACCCATGACCAGTGACCAACGTAATCACACACCCACAACCCATGACCAGTGACCATCATCATCATCACACATCCTCAAACCAGAACTAATGATCATCACCTTCATCAAATATCCACAACACATGGCTAGTGACCATCATAATCATCACACATCCAAAATTCATGACCAGTGTCTATCATCATCATCACACATCCTCAACCCATGACCATTGACCATCATCACATATCCTCAACACACGACCAATGACCATCATCATCATCACACATCCTCAACCCATGACAAGTGAAGATCATCACACATCCTCAACCCATGACGAGTGACCATCACCATATCACATTCACAACCCATGACCAGTGACCATCATCATCATCACACATCCACTACCCATGACCAGTGACCATTGTCATCAGAAATCCACAAACCATGACCAGTAAGCATCATGATCATCATCATTACACATCCACAATGGATTACCAGTAACCATAATCATCATCACACATCCTCAACCCTTGATCAGTGACCATCACCATTATCATCACACATCTACAGCCCAAGACCAGTGACCATCATCACAATCCCACATCAACAACCCATGACCAGTGACCATCATCATCATCACACATCCTTAACCCATGATCAGGGACCACCATCATCCTAACACACCCTCAACCTATGACCAGCGACAATCATCATCATCATCATCATCATCACACATCTACAACTCATGACCACCAACCATCATCTTCATCACACATCCAAAACACATGACTAGTGAACATCATCATCATCACATATCCACAACCCATGACCAGTGACCATATTCATCATCATCACAAATCCACAACATGTGAACAGTAACCATCGTCAATGGACATCCACAACACATGACCAGTGACCATCATCATCATCACACATATACAACCCATGACCAGTGCCTATCATCATCAACATCCACAACGGATGTCCAGCGACCAT
The DNA here is from genome assembly GCF_036320965.1 of Panulirus ornatus. NCBI lineage: Eukaryota > Metazoa > Arthropoda > Malacostraca > Decapoda > Palinuridae > Panulirus > Panulirus ornatus. Next base: position 31,159,036 of record NC_092273.1, read on the forward strand.
CATCATCATCACACATCCTCAACCCTTGATCAATGACCATCACCATTATGATCACTTCTAAAAACCAAGACTAGTGACCATCATCACAATCACATATTAACAACCCATGACCAGTGACCATCATCATCATCACACATCCTCAACCCATGATCAGCGACCATCATCATCCTAACACACCCTCAACCTATGACCAGTGACCATACTCATCATCATCATCACACATCTACAACTCATGACCAGTAACCATCATCATCACACATCCAAAACCCATGACTAGTGAACATAATCATCATCAAACATCCCCAACCCATGACCAGTAACCATATTCATCATCATCACACATCTACAACCAAGGAACAGTGACCATCATCACAATCACACATCAACAATCCATGACCAGTGACCATCATCATTATCACACATCCTTAAACCATGACCAGTGACCATCATCATACACATCCTCAACCCATGGCCAGTGACCATTATCATCATCACATACCCACAACCCGTGACCAGTGAACACCATCATCATCACACATCCTCAACCCATGACCAGTGACCACCATCATCATCACACATCCACACCCCATGACCAGTGACCATTATCATCATCACACATCCACAACCCGTGAACAATGACCATCATCACACATCCACAATGAAAAGTGACCATGAACATCACTCATCCACAACCCATTACCAGTGACCATTATAATCATCACACATCCATAGCCCATGCCCAGAGACCACCATCATCATCACACATACACAACCTTGTCCAGTGACCATGATCATCATCACACATCTAGAACCCACTACTAGTGACCATCATCATCTTCATGATTGCACATCCACAACGGATAACCAGTGACCATCATCATCATCACACATCCTCAAACCATGACCACTGACCATCACCATCACAACCAAAGACCAGTGATTATCATCATCATCACATATCCAAGACCCATGACGAGTGACCATCATCGTCATCACACATCCACAACACATGATCAGTCACCATCATCATCATCACACATTCACAACCCATGACCAGTACCCATCGTCATCACACATCCAGAACTCATGACCAATGAAGATAATCATCACACATCCATCATCATCACACATCCAAAACGCGTGATCAATGACCATCAAAATCATCACACATCCTTAAACCATGACCAATGACCATTACCATCATCAAATATCTACAACCCATGACCATTGACCATCATCATCATCACACATCAACAACCTAAGACCAGTGACCATCATCATCATTACACATCCTCAACCCATGAACAGTGACCATTATCACACATCCTCAACCCATGGCCAGCGACCATCAATATCATCATATATCTTCAACCCATGACCAGTGAACTTCATAAGACATCCATAACCCATGACCAATGACCATCGTCATCACACATCCTCAACACTTGAACAGTGACTATCATCACACATACTCAACCCAAGACCAGTGACCATCATAATCATCAGAAATCCAAGACCCATGGCCATTGACCATCATCATCACATATCCACAGCCCTTGACCAGTAACCATCATCATCACACATCCTCGATCCATGACCATTGAACAACATCATCATCACATCCTTAACCCATGACAATTGACCTTCATCATCATCACATATTCTCAATCCATGACAGTGACCATCATCACCATCAAACATCCACTAACCATGACCAGTGAACATCCTCATCACAAAGCCACAATCCATGACAAATGACCATTACCATCATCGCACATCCAAAACCCATGACCAGTGAACATTATCATCATCACACATCCACAGCCGATTAACAGTCATCATCATCATCACACATCCTCAAACTATGACCAGAGAACATCACCATCATGAAATATCCACAACCCATGAATAGTGACCATCATCACCATCACACAACCACAACCCATGACCAGTGACCATCATCATCATCACACATCCTCAACAAATGAACAGTGACCATCATCACACATCCTCAACCTAAGACACATCCTCACACATCACACATCCTCAACCCACAAGTGAACATTATAACACATCCTCAACTAATCACCAATGACCATCATCATCATCACATAACCTCAACCCATCACCTGTGACCACCATCATCATCACACATCCTCAACCCATGGCCAGTGACAATCATCACACATCCTCAACCAATTACAATTGACTATTACAATAATCACACATCCACAGCCTATGACCAGTGATCATCATCATCATCATACATCCACAACCCATGACCAGTAACACTCGTCATCATACATCCACATCCCATGAGCAGTGATCATCCTCATCACAAAGCCACAACCCATGACAAATGACCATCATCATCATCACATATTCTCAACCCATGACAGTGACCATCATCACCATCAAACATCCACTACCCATGACCAGTGACCATCCTCATCACAAAGCCACAACCTATGACAAATGACCATTATCTTCATCGAACATCCAAAACCCATGACCAGTGAACATTATCATCATCACACATCCACAGCCGATGACCAGTGATCATCATCATCATCACACATCCTCAAACCATGACCAGAGAACATCACCATCATGAAATATCCACAACCCATGAATAGTGATCATCATCACCATCACACAACCACAACCCATGACCAGGGACCATCATCATCATCACACTTCCTAAACAAATGAACAGTGACAATCATCACACATCCTCAACCTATGACCAGTGACCATCATCATCATCACGCATCCTCAACCCACAAGTGAACATTATAACACATCCTCAACTAATCACCAATGACCATCATCATCATCACATATCCTCAACCCATGACCTGTGACCACCATCATCATCACACATCCTCAACCCATGGCCAGTGACAATCATCACACATCCTCAACCAATTACCAGTGACCATTACAATCATCACACATCCACAGCCTATGACCAGTGACCATCATCATCATCATACATCCACAACCCATGACCAGTGACCATCATCATCACACATCCTCAAACCAGGACTAATGTCATCACCTTCATCAAATATCCACAACACATGGCCAGTGACCATCATCATCATCACACATCCACAGTTCATGACCAGTGACCATCATCATCATCACACATCCTCAACCCATGACCAGTGACCATCATCACATATCCTCAACACATGACCAATGACCATCATCATCATCACACATCCTCAACCCATGACAAATGAAGATCATCGCACATCCTCAACCCATGACCAGTGACAATCACCATCCACAACCCATGCCTGTGACCATCATCATCATCACATATCCACAACCCGTGACCAGTGACCACCATCATCATCACATCCACAACCCGTGAATAATGACCATCACCATCACACATCCACAAACAATGAAAAGTGATCTTGAACATCACTCATCCACAACCCATTACCAGTGACCATTATAATCATCACACATCCATAGCCCATGACCAGACACCACCATCATCATCACACATCAAAACCCTGTCCAGTGACCATGATCATCATCACACATCTACAACCCACTACCAGTGACCATCATCATCATCATCATTGCACATCCACAACGGATGACCAGTGACCATCATCATCATCACACATCCTCAAACCATGACCACTGACCATCACCATCATACGACATTCAAAACCAATGACCAGTGACTATCATCATCATCACACATCCAAGTCCCATGACGAGCGACCAACATCGTCATCACACATCCACAACCCATGACCAGTCACCATCATCATCATCACACATTCACAACCCATGACCAGTGCCCATCGTCATCACACATCCACAACTCATGACCAGTGAAGATAATCATCACACATCCATCATCGTCACACATCCACAACGCGTGATCAATAACCATCAAAAATCATCACACATCCTTAAACCATGACCAATGACCATTACCATCATCAAATATCCGCAACCCATGACCATTGACCATCATCATCATCACACAGCAACAACCTATGACCAGTGACCATCATCATCATTACACATCCTCAACCCATGACCAGTGACCATTATCACACATCCTCAACCCATGGCCAGCGACTATCAATATCATCATATATCATCAACCCATAACCAGTGAACTTCATGACCAATGACCATCGTCATCATACATCCTCAACACTTGACCAGCGACCATCATCACACATACTCAACCCAAGACCAGTGACCATCATAATCATCACAAATCCAAGACCCATGGCCATTGACCATCATCATCACATATCCACAACCCATGACCAGTAACCATCATCATCACACATCCTCGACCCATGACAATTGAACATCATCATCACATCCTCAACCCATGACAATTGACCATCATCATCATCACATATTCTCAACCCATGACAGTGACCATCATCACCATCAAACATCCACTACCCATGACCAGTGACCATTATCTTCTTCGCACATCGAAAACCCATGACCAGTGAACATTATCATCATCACACATCCACAGCCGATGACCAGTGCTCATCATCATCATCACACATCCTCAAACCATGACCAGAGAACATCATCATGAAATATCCACAACCCATGAGTAGTGACCATCATCACCATCACACAACCACAACCCTTGACCAGTGACCATCATCATCACACTTCCTCAACAAATGAACAGTGACAATCATCACACATCCTCAACCTATGACCAGTGACCATCATCATCATCACACATCCTCAACCCACAAGTAAACATTATAACACATCCTCAACCAATCACCAATGACCATCATCATCATCACATATCCTCAACCCATGACCTGTGACCACCATCATCATCACACATCCTCAACCCATGGCCAGTGACGATCATCACACATCCTCACCAAATTACCAGTGACCATTACAATCATCACACATTAACAGCCTATGACCAGTGACCATCATCATCATCATACATCCACAGCCCATGACCGGTGACCATCATCATCATCACATATCAACAACCCATGACCAGTAACACTCGTCATCACACATCCACAACCCATGAGCAGAGACCATCATCATCATCATACATCCATATCCCATGACCAGTGACCACGATCATCATCATCATTACACATCCACAACGGATGACCATTGACAATCATCATCGTCACACCTTTTCATCCCATGACCAGTGACCATCACCATCATCAAACATCCACAACCCATGACCAGTGACCACCATCATCATCACACATCCACAACCCATGACCAGTGACCACCATCATCACACATCCACAACCCATGACCAGTGACCATTATCATCACACATCCACAACCCATGAACAGTGACCATCATCATTACACATCCAAAAACCATGAAGTGACCATCATCATCACCCATCCACAACCCCTGACCAGTGACCATCGTCATCACACATCCACAACCCATGACCAGTGACCATCATCATCATAACATATCCACAACGCATGAACAGTGACCATCATAATCAAATCCTCAACACAGGATTAATGATCATGACCATCATCAAATATCCACAACCCATGGCCAGTGACCATCATTATCATCAAACATCCTCAACCCATGGCCAGTGACAATCATCACACATCCTCAACCTTTACCAGTGACCATTACAATCATCACACATCCACAACCCATGACCAGTGACCATATTCATCATCATCACAAATCCACAACCTATGAACAGTAACCATCGTCAATGGACATCCACAACCCATGACCAGTGACCATCATCATCATCACACATGTACATCCCATGACCAGTGCCTATCATCATCAACATCATTACACATCCACAACGGATGTCCAGTGACCATCATCATCATCACACATCCTAAACCCTTGATCAATTACCATAACCATTATGATCTACAAACCAAGACTAGAGACCATCATCACAATCACACATCAACAACCCATGACCAGTGACCATAATCATCATCACACATCCTCAACCCATGATCAGCGACCATCATCATCCTAACACACCCTCAACCTATGACCAGCGACCATATTCATCATCATCATCATCACACATCTACAAATCATGACCAGTGACCATCATCACACATCCAAAACCCATGACTAGTGAACATCATCATCATCACATATCCCCAACCCATGACCAGTTACCATATTCATCATCATCACACATCTACAACCAAGGAACAGTGACCATCATCACAATCACACATCAACAATCCATGAGCAGTGACCATCATCATTATCACACATCCTTAAACCATGTCCAGTGACCTTCAACATAATCACACATCCTCAACCCATGGCCAGTGACCATCATCATCATCACATTTCCACAACCCGTGACCAGTGACCACCATCATTATCACACATCCTCAGCCCATGACCAGTGACCACCATCATCATCACACATCCACACCCCATGACCAGTGACCATTATCATCATCACACATTCACAAACCGTGAACAATGGCTATCATCATCACACATCCACAAACAATGAAAAGTGACCATGAACATCACTCATCCACAACCCATTACCAGTGACCATTATAATCATCACACATCCATAGCCCATGACCAGAGACCACCATCATCATCACACATCCACAACCCTGTCCAGTGACCATGATCATCATCATACATCTACAACCCACTACCGGTGACCATCATCATCATCATGATTGCACATCCACAACGGATGACCAGTGACCATCATCATCATCACACATCCTCAAACCATGACCATTGACCATCACCATCATAAGACATTCACAACCAATGACCAGTGACTATCATCATCATCACACATCCAAGACCCATAACGAGTGACCATCATCGTCATCACACATCCACAACCCATGACTAGTCACCATCATCATCATCACACGTTCACAACCCATGACCAGTGCCCATCGTCATCACACATCCACAACTCATGACCAATGAAGATAATCATCACATCCATCATCATCACACATCCACAACGCGTGATCAATGACCATCAAAAATCATCACACATCCTTAAACCATGACCAATGACCATTACCATCATCAAATATCCACAACCCATGACCATTGACCATCATCATCATCACACATCAACAACCTATGACCAGTGACCATCATCATCATTATACATCCTCAACCCATGACCAGTGACCATTATCACACATCCTCAACCATGGCCAGCGACAATCAATATCATCATATATCCTGAACCCACGACCAGTGAACTTCATTAGACATCCACAACCCATGACCAATGACCATCGTCATCACACATCCTCAACACTTGACCAGTGACCATCATCACACATACTCAACCCAAGACCAGTGACCATCATAATCATCAGAAATCCAAGACCCATGGCCATTGACCATCATCATCACATATCCACAACCCATGACCAGTAACCATCATCATCACACATCCTGGACCCATGACAATTGAACATCATCATCACATCCTCAACCCATGACAATTGACCATCATCCTCATCACATATTCTCAACCCATGACAGTGACCATCATCACCATCAAACATCCACTACCCATGACCAGTGACCATCCTCATCACAAAGCCACAACCCATGACAAATGACCATCATCATCATCACATATTCTCAACCAATGACAGTGACCATCATCACCATCAAACATCCACTACCCATGACCAGTGACCATCCTCATCACAAAGCCACAACCATTGACAAATGACCATTATCATCATCGCACATCCAAAACCCATGACCAGTGAACATTATCATCATCACACATCCACAGCCGATGACCAGTGATCATCATCATCATCACACATCCTCAAACCATGACCAGAGAACATCACCATCATGAAATATCCACAACCTATGAATAGTGATCATCATCACCATCACACAACCACAACCCATGACCAGGGACCATCATCATCATCACACTTCCTCAACAAATGAACAGTGACAATCATCACACATCCTCAACCTATGACCAGTGACCATCATCATCATCACGCATTCTCAACCCACAAGTGAACATTATAACACATCCTCAACTAATCACCAATGACCATCATCATCACATATCCTCAACCCATGACCTGTGACCACCATCATCATCACACATCCTCAACTCATGGCTAGTGACAATCATCACACATCCTCAACCCATGACCAGTGACCATCATCATCATCATCTACAACCCATTACCAGTGACCATCATCATCATCATGATTACACACCCACAACGGATGACCAGTGACCATCATCATCACACATTCTCAACCCATGACCAGTGACCATCATCATAAAACCTTCACAACCCACGACCAGTGACCAACATCATCACACATCAACCTATGACCAGTGACCATCATTATCATTACACATCCTCAACGCATGACCAGTGACCATTATCACATATCCTCACCCCATGATCAGTGACCATCAACATCATACATCCTCAACCCATGACCAGTGAACATCATAACACATCCACAACCTATGACCAATAACCCTCATCAAACATCCTCAACACATGACCAGTGACCATCATCATCATCACACATCCACAACCCATGACCAGTGACCATTATCATCATCACACATCCACAGCCGATTACCAGTGATCATCGTCATCACACATCCACAACCCATGACCAGTAAACATCAGCATCACCACACATCCACAACCATGATGACCATCATCATCATCACACATCCTCAACGCATGACTAATGACCATCATCATCAGACATGCTCAACCCATGACCATTGACCATTATCATCATCACACATCCTCAACCCATGACCAGTGACAATCATCGTCACACATCATCAACCTTTGACCAGTTACAATTATCATCACATCCACAACCCATGATGACACATAAACAACCCATGACTAGTGACAATCATCATCACATTCACAACCCAAGATCGGTAACCATCATCATCACACATCCAGTGACCATCATCATCATCATCACACATCTTCAACCTTTGACCAGTTACAATTATCATCACACATCCATAACCCATGGGTTGTGATGACACACAACCCATGACAAGTGACAATCATCATCATCATACATCAACAACCCATGGCGAGTGACCATCATCATCATCACACATCAACGACCCATGACGAGTGACCATCATGATCATCATTATCTGAAAACAAAATGTGATACATGAATATCAATAATGTAATACGCCAAATAAATACCACAGGATCATTTGTTTCCTTTTATCACATCAATTAGTTATAAAGTGAAATGTAGGAGTATTAGGAAAATCTAAATCACTATAAATTACCAGCATAATGAAAATGTCAAGTTTATATTGTTTTCCATCGCTTAAGCAAAAAATAGAAAAAAAAGCACTATCCTGGACATTTCCCGTTTTCTAATAGTTTTGAATCGCTCTTCCAGATGGCGTTACTTCAAGCATCAGAAATTCTTTTAGCTACGTTTCTTTGTATCTGAATTTGTATTTAGTCTCCGAAGACGGATGTGTTCTTGCGCTCTGTATTTCAAGTCCGCCTCTTCTGATATAGTGTCTGCTCTTTTCGGTAAGTCAGACAGATGGCATTTACTTTTCTTGGACTGTTTATATATATTAATTATGGTATATCTTTATCAGTGCTGTTTCTGTTACCCTTCAAAGCAGTGTTTGTCGGAGTTTTTCACTCCGTGTTTTTTTAATTCAATGCAAAATTTTATTTGCATGCAAAAGGCATAATAGAAACAATAATAGACGCCAAATTAATCAAGTCACCACCTTGCGGAGTGACATTGCGCAAGACAGTAGTTGGCTTGTTTGTCAAATATATGTTTAGTACTGTTTCTAGTAGCATTGAAAGTTTATTAACTACTAAATATGAAGCAGTGTTTGTAGGAGTGTTTAAGTGGAATACTTTATTATTTGTCTACATGCAAAAGGCATAATAGAAACAATGATAGCCGCCAAGTTAGTCAAGCCAACACTGCCCCCTAGCGGAGGTAGCCATAACTACATGCGCAGTGACATTGAACAATTCAAAGCAGTGGTAGTTTGCTTGGTAATCAATTATCTCATCCAAAGTAGTTTCAAGAGACATATGTTCATTATCAATGAACAAATAGTCAATATCATGATCAATGCTAACTTCACTCTTTTGAACAATAGTAGTGGAAATCGTGATGACTAAAGTGCCAATATCTCGGCAATTGATGTATCCTCGTCGTCGCCCAATACACTTGATAATTTTCTTTTTTTTTTTTTATACTTTCTCGCTGTCTCCCGCGTTTGCGAGCTAGCGCAAGGAAACAGACGAAAGAAATGGCCCAACTCCCCCCCCTAAACACATGTATATACATACGTCCACACACACAAATATACATACCTACACAGCTTTCCATGGTTTACCCGAGACGCTTCACATGCCTTGATTCAATCCACTGACAGCACGTCAACCCCGGTATACCACATCGCTCCAATTCACTCTATTCCTTGCCCTCCTTTCACCCTCCTGCATGTTCAGGCCCCGATCACACAAAATCTTTTTCACTCCATCTTTCCACCTCCAATTTGGTCTCCCTCTTCTCCTTGCTCCCTCCACCTCCGACACATATATCCTCTTGGTCAATCTTTCCTCACTCATCCTTTCCATGTGCCCAAACCACTTCTGCTCTCTCAATAACGCTCTTTTTATTTCCACACATCTCTCTTACCCTTACGTTACTCACTCGATCAAACCACCTCACACCACATATTGTCCTCAAACATCTCATTTCCAGCACATCCATCCTTCTGCGCACAACTCTATCCATAGCCCACGCCTCGCAACCATACAATATTGTTGGAACCACTATTCCTTCAAACATACCCATTTTTGCTTTCCGAGATAATGTTCTCGACTTCCACACATTCTTCAACGCCCCCAGAATTTTCGCCCCCTCCCCCACCCAATGATCAACTTCCGCTTCCATGGTTCCATCCGCTGCCAGATCCACTCCCAGATATCTAAAACACTTCACTTCCTCTAGTTTTTTTCCATTCAAACTCACCTCCCAATTGACGACCCTCAACCCTACTCTTAACTTTCTTCTTCCACACACTTTACCAAACTCAGTCACCAGCTTCTGCAGTTTCTCACATGAATCAGCCAACAGCGCTGTATCATCAGCGAACAACTGACTCACTTCCCAAGCTCTCTCATCCCCAACAGACTTCATACTTGCCCCTCTTTCCAAAACTCTTGCATTTACCTCCCTAACAACCCCATCCATAAACAAATTAAACAACCATGGAGACATCACACACCCCTGCCGCAAACCTACATTCACTGAGAACCAATCACTTTCCTCTCTTCCTACACGTACACATGCCTTACATCCTCGATAAAAACTTTTCACTGCTTCTAACAACTTTCCTCCCACACCATATATTCTTAATACCTTCCACAGAGCATCTCTATCAACTCTATCATATGCCTTCTCCAGATCCATAAATGCTACATACAAATCTATTTGCTTTTCTAAGTATTTCTCACATACATTCTTCAAAGGAAACACCTGATACACACATCCTCTACCACTTCTGAAACCACACTGCTCTTCCCCAATCTGATGCTCTGTATATGCCTTCACCCTCTCAATCAATACCCTCCCATATAATTTACCCACTCTTATCCCCTTTGCCTTTGTACAATGGCACTATGCACGCATTCCGCCAATCCTCAGGCACCTCACCATGAGTCATACATACTAATAACCTCAATAACCTTACCAACCAGTCAACAATACAGTCACCCCATTTTTAATAAATTCCACTGCAATACCATCCAAACCTGCTGCCTTGCCGGCTTTTACTACCTCTTCTCTGTTTACCAAATCATTTTCCCTAACCCTCTCACTTTGCACACCACCTCGACCAAAACACCCTATATCTGCCACTCTATCATCAAACACATTCAACAAACCTTCAAAATACTCACTCCATCTCCTTCTCACATCACTACCTCTTATCACCTCCCCATTTGCGCCCTTCACTGAAGTTCCCATTTGCTCCCTTGTCTTACGCACTTTATTTACCTCCTTCCAGAACATCTTTTTATTCTGCCCTTTTTTTCACCTCTTGCACCTTTCTCTTGACCTGTCTCTTTCTTTTATACATCTCCCACTCAATTGCATTTTTTCTCTGCAAAAATCGTCCAAATGCCTCTCTCTTCTCTTTCACTAATACTCTTACTTAATACTCACTACCCTTTCTAATTAACCCACCTCCCACTCTTCTCATGCCACAAGCATCTTTTGCGCAATCCATCACTGATTCCCTAAATACATCCCACTCCCCTTGCTTCCATTGTTCTCACCTTTTTCCATTCTGTATTCAGTCTCTCCTGGTACTTCCTCACACAGGTCTCCTTCTCAAGCTCACTTACTCTCACCACCCCCTTCACCCCAACATTCACTCCTCTTTTCTGAAAACCCATACAAATCTTCACCTTAGCCTCACAAGATAATGATCAGACATCCCTCCAGTTGCACCTCTCAGCACATTAACATCCAAAAGTCTCTCTTTCGCACGCTTGTCAATTAACACGTAATCCAATAACGCTCTCTGGCCATCTCTCCTACTTACATAAGTATACTTATGTATATCTCGCTTTTTAAACCAGGTATTCCCAATCATCAGTCCTTTTTCAGCCCATAAATCAACAAGCTCTTCATTTCCATTTACAACACTGAACACCCCATGTATACCTCAACTGCCACATTACTCACCTTTGCATTCAAATCACCCATCACTATAACCCAGTCTCGTGCATCAAAACCACTAACACACTCGTTCAGCTGCTACCAAAACACTTGCCTCGATCTTTTTTCTCATGCCCAGGTGCATATGCACCAATAATCACCCACCTCTCTCCATCAACTATCAGTTTTACCCATATTAATCAAGAATTTACTTTCTTACACTCTATCACAACTCTATCAAAACTCCTGTTTCAGGAGTATTGCTACTCCCCTTGCTCTTGTCTTCTCACTAACCCCTGACTTTACTCCCCAGACATTCCCAAACCATTCTTCCCCTTTACCCTTGAGCTTCGTTTCACTCAGAGCCAAAACATCCAGGTTCCTTTCCTCAAACATACTACCTATCTCTCCTTTTTTCACATCACACACATTTAGGCACCCCAGTCTGAGCCTTCGAGGAGGATGAGTACTCCCCGCGTGACTCCTTCTGTTTCCCATTTTAGAAAGTTAATACAAGGAGGGGAGGATTTCTGGCCCCCCGCTCCCGTCCCCTCTAGTCGCTTTCTATGACACGAGAGGAATACGTGGGAAGTATTCTTTCACCCCTATCCCCAGGGATAATATACAAAAATTTATTGATAAATTTATTACAAGAAAAACATCTTTTCAGTTAGATGTACTTAGTGTAAAGACAACCAAAAAATGTAGAGAATCATTGAACTCGGTAGACAGAGACTTGGAAGTATATCCGAAGTGAGACTTTGATTCTAGTCTGACGCAGTGTTAGAGATATTTTATTTTACAATTCAAAATAAAAAATGGCATGTGGATCTTGAATAGTAATATTCGAACGTTTAACCGGCCACATATGTTCATATGGTTTTACTAAATTCATGATTTACCAAATTTGAATGACGTTTTAGTTTTAAGTGTGCAATATACAAACAATAACAGACCATATGATACTTTTAAAACTTCATGTTGACAGTGAAAGCTGGCAGCAGTTAAACGTGGCAAGAATGATAAATAATGCATAGAGAATGAAATACTGGAAACATTATATCAATTATGTACAATTTTATTGTACATTATCAAAATGATGGATGATTGAAATTGAAATTTTCAATGAAACGTCTCTCCACGAGAAAAGAAACACACTAGCTACGAATGAACATTAAAGTGAGACTTTGATTCTGGTCTCATGCAGTGTTAATTCAAAATCAAAAATGGCATGTGGATCTTGAATCGTTTCGATATCAAGTTGCTTCTCGTGTCATATTATTGCTTGTTTTCATTTTCAACGATTATGTCTGAATGTATTTTCCATGTAGATAGAATTACTCTGCCGTATAAAGTTTTTATAAGATTTTGAAAAGACGCTCATTTTTTACATCTTTTTCCATTCTTTAAAGACATGTTAGATATGTGATTGCTTCTGCTTAGAGGTGAATGTCAGACTGTCTCCTAGAAGATGAAAACAAAATGTCATGATATATATTTATCAATAATGTATCGCGCTAAATCACACGATCATTTTTTTCCTTTTATCACATCATAAAGTGAAATGTAAGGGTATTAGGAAAATCTAAATCACGATGGGCATAATCAAATCAAATAAATCAAATAAATCAAATGGGCATAATAAAAATAAAAAGAAATGTAGTTGAACCGTGAAGAAGCTTTTATCATTCGTTTTCCATTGTTAAGGCGAAAGATAACATTCATACCATAAGAAATAGAACAAAGGACTCTATTCCCTACAGATATTATGGCACATTTTAATATCTATTAATTATCTTAAAGTTTTCCGTTATCTAATAGTTTAGAATCGCTCTTCCAGATGGCGTTACTTCAAGCATCACAAATTGTTTTAGCTACGTGCCTTTGTATATGTTTCTCTTGAGCAGAGCTGCCATTTGTATTTGGTCTTATATGTTCGTCTCCAAAGACGGATGTGCTCTTTCGCTCTGTATTTCAAGTTTGCCTCTTCTGATTTTGGTGTATGTTTATCAGTGTTAAATATATGTTTTGCTGTTTCACTTTATTTGTCTGTATGCACAAGGCATTCATAATGATAGACTCCAAGTTAGTCAAGCTACCACTGCTCCCTAGCGGAGGTAGCCATAACTACATGCGCAGTGAAATTGCACAAGGCAATGGTAGCTGGCTTGTTTGGTAAATATTGGTTTAGTATTGTTTCTAGTAGCATTAAAAGTTTATTATTTACTAGTTTGTCAGTGTTTGTAGGAGTGTTTAAATTTATTACAATACTTTCTTATTTCTCAGGCAGAGGATAAGAATAAACATAATGATACACACCAAGTTAGTCAAGCCACCACTGCTCCCTAGCGGAGGCAGCCAGAACTACATGCGCAGTGACATTGCGCAAGGCAAGGCAATGGTAGTTTGCTTGTTAATCAATTATCTCATCTGAAGTAGTTTCAGGAGTCTTAAATAATCATTATCAATGAATAAACAGACGGGCAGACACCGGTAGGGAATAAATGGTCAATATCATGATCAATGCTAACCTCACTCTTCTGATCAATGGTAGTGGAAATCGTGGTGATTGGACTGCCAATTACTCTGCAATTGATGTATCCTCGTCGTCGCCGGATATACCACAATCAGAACTCGGTAGACAGAGACTTGGAAGTATATTACTATTCACTCAGGTTACGGCTTACAATTGTTCATCTTCGAACGTTTAACCGGCAATATAGAATTACAGTTCACATGAATTTACCAAATTGATGATTTACCAAATTCAAATGACGTTTTTAGTTTTAAGTGTGCAATATACAAACAATAACAGACCACCTATTCCTTTTAAAACTTCATGTTGCCAGGGAAAGCTGACAGCAGTTAAAAGTGACAAGAATGATGAATAATACGTAGAGACTGAAATACCTGCATCAGAGTAATCAATGTGTCTGGAAACATATCAATTATGTACAATTTCATTGTACAGCATGAAAATGATTGATAATTGAAACTGAAATTTTTAATGTAGGCAAATTCCTTGTAAACATGGTTTTTTATATAGTTGACAGAGAGAACCTGAGTTGCAGAGGCAACGTGAAGAGCATGAAACGTCTCTCCGGTAGGAAATAGTCGAATTTTGCACGAGGAAAGGAACACACCAGCCATGAACGAACACCGAAGTGAGATTTTGATTCTGGTCTGATGTAATGTTAAAGAGATGTTATTTTACAATTCAGAATCAAAATGACATGTGGATCTTGAATCATTTCGATATCAATTTTAGCAATGTTTCCGATATTATTAATAGGTGTCTCCTCTTGTTTCATATTATTGCTTTTTCTCATTTTCAACGAGTATGTCAATATATTTACATGTAGATAGAATTACTCTTCCATATCAAGTAAAGTTTTAAACGATTTTGAAAAGACTTTACATCGTTTTACATTTTTTAAAGACATGATAGATATATGATTGCTTCTGCTTTGATGTGAATATCAATATGCATGTTTGTCAAACTGTCTCCTAGATGAAAACAAAATGTCATGATATATACTGATCAATAATGTATTACACACGATCATTTGCTTCTGCTTTGATGTGAATATCAATATGCATGTTTGTCAAACTGTCTCCTAGATGAAAACAAAATGTCATGATATATACTGATCAATAATGTATTACACACGATCATTTGCTTCCTTTTATCACAGAAATTAGAATATAGAACTCTATTCCCCACAGAATGTTATTGAATATCATTATTGAATATTATTAATTATGTTTCCCGTTTTCTTTGATGGATAAGATATTTCTCATTTCCTAATAGTTTTGAATCGCTCTTCCAGATGGCGTTACATCAAGTATCACAAATTCTTTAGCTACGTTTCTTTGTATCTCTTTCTTGAGCAGAGCCGCCATGTGTCGTCTCCGAAGATGGATGTGTTCTTACAAATCTGTATTCCAAGTCTGCCTCTTCTTTCGGTAAGTCAGACAGATGGCATTTACATATATTAATTTTGGTGTATGTTTATCGGTGTTAAATATATGTTGTGCTGTTTCTGTTAGCCTTCAAAGTTGATTGTCTACTACCTATAAAGCAGTGTTTGTCGGAGAGTTTTCAAGTGTTTTTAAATTTAATGCATAACTACTATTTTTCTGTATGCATAAGGCATACAAGAAACAATGATAGACGCCAAGTTAGTCAAGCCACTAGGGGAGGTAGCCATAACTACATGCGCGGTGACATTGCGCAACGTAGGGCAATGTTAGTTGGCTTGTTTGTTAAATATAGGTCTAGTACTGTTTCTGGTAGCCTTGAAAGTTTCTTGTCTAGTAAATATAGAGCAGTGTTTGTAGGAGTGGAATACTTTATTATTTCTCTTTATGCACGAGGAAGGGAATCAGGATAAACATAATGATACACGCCGTTAGTCAAGCCACCACTGCTCCCTAGTGGAGGTAGCCAGAACTACATGCGCAATGACATTGCGCAAGGCAAGGCAATTGTAGTTTGCTTGTTAATCAGGAGACTTAAATAATCATTGTCGATTAATAAACAAATAGGCAAACACCGGTAGGGAAGAAATGGTCAATATCATAATCAATGCTAACCTCACTCTTCTGAACAATGGTAGAGGAAATCGTGGTGATGTATCCTCGTCGTCGCCGGATATATTTCATAGATTTATTACAAGAAAACATGTTTGAGATATTATTAATAGGTGTCTTCCTTTGTTTCATATTATTGCTTGTTTTCATTTCAACGAATCTGAATATATTTCCATGTACATAGAATTACTCTTCCATATCAAGCTGTCAAGTTTTAAAATATTTTGAAAAGACGCTCATCCTTTCCATCTTTTTACATTCTTTAAAGACAGTCTAGATATACGATCGCTTCTGCTTGGATGTGAATGTCAATATGCATGTTTGTCCTATAAGATGAAAACAAAATGTCATGATATATATTTATCAATAATGTATTGCGCTAAATGAATATCATACGATCATTTGTTTCATTTTATCACATTATTTAGAAATAAAGTGAAATGTAAGAGTATGAGGAAAATCTGAATCACGATAAATTACCAGCATAATGAAAATAAAAAAATATATGGTCGTTGAACCATGAAACTTTTTTCATTTAACAAAATGTCAAGTTTATATTGTTTTCCATTGCCAAAGCAAAAAGTAAGATTCATACCACCAAAAATAGAATACAATATCCCTGCAGATATTATGGCACATTTGAATATCTATTAATCATGTTAAAGTTTCCCGTTTTCTTTGATGGATGATATTTTCGGTTTTCTAATAGTTTTGAATCACCTTCCAGATGGTGTTACTTCAAGCATCACAAAATCTTGAGGATGTGTGATGATGATTGGTGATGATTGTCACTGATGATGATGATCACTAGTCTCAAACCATGCATGATGGGTGGTGATGATGGGCACTGGTCATGGGTTGAGAATGTTTGATGATAATGATGGTCACTGGTCATGGGTTGAGGATGTGTGATGATCGTCATTGGTCATCGTTTAAGGATATTGTGATAATGATGGTCAATGATTATGGGTTGAGGATGTGACGATTGTCACTGGTCATAGGTTGTGGATGTGTGATGATGATGGTCACTGGTCATGGGTTGAGGATGTGCTACGATGTTCGCTGGTCATGGGTTGAGGTTGTGTGATGATGATGATGCTCACTGGTCATGGGTTGAGGATGTTACGATGTTCACTGGTCATTGGTTGGGGATTTGTGATGATGATGGTGGTTACTGGTCATGTGTGACGATGATGATGGTCACTGGTTATGCGTAGTGGATGTGTGATTATAATGATGATGATGGTCACTAGTTCTGGGTTGTAGATGTGTGATGATGATGATCATTATTTATTGATAAAGTTTCCCGTTTTCTTTGATGGATAAGATATGTCCCATTTTCTAATAGTTTTGAATCGCTTTTCCAGATGGCGTTACTTCAAGCATCACAAATTCTTTTAGCTACGTATCTTTGTATGTTTCTCTTGAGCAGAGCCGCCATTTGTACTTAGTCCTGTATATGTCATCTCCGAAGACGGATGAGTTCTTACGCTCTGTATTTCAAGTCTGCTGTTTCTGTTAGCCTTCAAAGTTTATTGTCTGCTTCCTACAAAGCAGTGTTTGTCGGAGAGTTTTTCATTCCAAGTGTTTTTTAAATTTAACGCAAAACTTTATTTAGACAAATACAAGTTAGTCAAGCCACCCCTGCTCCCTAGCGGAGGTACCATAACTACTTACGCAGTGACATTGCGCAAGGAAGATCAATGGTAGTTGGCTGTTTCTGGTAGCCTTGAAAGTTTATTGTCTACGATATATAAAGCATTGTTTGTAGGAGTGGAATACTTTATTTCTCTATATGCACAAGGCAGGTGATCAGGATAAACATAATGATAGACGCCAAGTTAGTCGTCACCACTGCTCCCTAGCGGAGGTAGCCATAATTACATGCGCAGTGACATTGCTCAAGAGAAGGCAATGGTATTTTGCTTCTTAATCATTTATCTCATCTAAAGTAGTTTAAGGAGACTTAATTGTTCATTATCAATGAACAAACACATGGGCAGACGCCAGTAAGGACCAAATAGTCATTATCAATGCTCTCACTTCTGAACACTAGTAGTAGAAATAGTGATGAATGGACTGCCAATAACTCGGCAATTGATGTATCCTTTTAGTTGGATTAATTAGTGTAAAGACCACAACCAGAAAATATAGAGAACCATTGAGACTTGGAAGTATATTACTATTAACAGGAACGTTTAACCGGCCATAAAAGTTATTACAGTTCACATGGTTTTATTAAATTGATGATTTACCAAATTTGAATGTTTTTAGTTTTAAGAGTGCAACATACAAACAATAACAGACCACCGGATCCTTTTAAAACCATGTTACAAGTGGAAGCTGACAGCAGTTAAACGTGGTAAGAATGATGAATGATGCGTAGAGAATGAAATACCTGCATCAGAATAATCAGTGTATCTGGAAACATTATATCAATAATGTACAATTTTATTGTACATTATGTACATTCTACATAATGTACAATTTCATTGTACATTATGAAAATGATTGATAATTGAACTTGAAATTTTCAATGTTGGCAAATAAGAGTCCAACTCCTTGTAAACATCCTTGTAAAATTCTTTGAGAACATGAGCGGCACGAAACGTGAAGAGCATGAAACGTCTCTCCGCTAGAAGATAGTCGAATTTTGCACGAGAAAAGGAAAACGGAATGAACATCGAAGTGACTGATTCTGGTCTAATGCAGTTAAAGAGATGTATTTTACAATTCAAAATAAAAAATTGCATGTGGATCTTAAATCGTTTCGATGTCAATTTTGGCAGTTTCAGATCTTATTCATAGGTGTCTTCTCTTGTTTCATATTATTGCTTGTTTTCATTTTCAGCGAGTGCATTTCTATGTAGATAGAATTACTCTTCCATATCATGTTGTTTTAAAAGATTTTGAAAAAACGCTCATCTTTTTACATTCTTTAAAAATATGGTAGATGTATGTGAATGTCAATATGCATGTTTGTCAGAAAGTCTCCTAAATGATGAAAACAATGTCATGATATTGTTTTTATATCAATAATATTGTATATTATATATATATATATATGTCAATAATGTATTGCGCCAAATAAGTATCACACGATCATTTGTCCCCTTTTATTATATCATTATTAGAAAAATCAAAATCATGAAAAATTACCTGCATAATGAAAATGAAAAGATATATGGTCGTTGAACCATGAAGAAACCTATCATTCAACATAATGTCAAGTTCATGTTTTTCCATTGCTAAAACAAAAGATAACATTCATACCACAAAAAATAGAAAAAAGGACTCTATTTCCTTCAGATATTATGGCACATTTGAATATCTTTTAATTATCGTAAAGTCTCCCGTTTTCTTTCATGGATATTTCCCGTTTACTAATAGTTTTAAATCGCGCATCCAAATGGCGTTACTTCAAGCATCACAAACTCTTTTAGCTTCGTTTCTTTGTATGTTTCTCTTGAGCAGAGCCGCCATTTGTATTTAGTCGTATGTGTGTTCGAAGACGGATATGTTCTTACGCTCTGTATTTCAAGTCTGCCTCTTCTTTTCGGTAAGTCAGAAGGATGACATTTACTTTCCTTGGATTGTTTACATATATTAATTCTAGTGTATGTTTATCAGTGTTGAATATATGTTAAGTGCTGTTTCTGTTAACCTGCAAAGTTTATTGTCTACTACCTGTAAAGTAGTGCTTGTCGAAGATTTTTTTACTCAAAGTGTTTCTTAAATCCAATGCAAAACATTATTATTTTTCTGTATGCACAAGGCATACAAGAAAAAATGATAGACGCCAAGTTAGTCAAGCCACCACTGCATGAGCAGTGACATGGCGTAACATTGACTAACATGTTAGTCACTTATCTCATCCAAAACAGTTTCAGGAGACTTAAATGTTCATTATCAATAAATAAACACATGGGCAGGCGCCAAATAGTCAATATCATGATCAATGCTAACAATGGTAGTGGAAACCATGATGATCGGACTATCAATAACTCGGTAATTGATGTATCCTCGTCGTCGCCAGAAAATGTAGAGAACCATTGAACTCTGTAGGCAGAGACTTCACTCAGGATGCAGCTCATAATTCTTCCTCCTCGAACCAGCCATAGTTTTATTAAATTAATGATTTACCAAATTTGAATGATATTTTTAGTTTTAAATATGCAATATACAAACAATAACAAACCACCGGATCGTTTTAAAACTTCACGTTGCCTGTGAATGCTGACAGCAGGTAAACATGGCATGAATGATAAACATTATATCAATTATTTACAATTTCATTGTACATTATGAAAATGATTGATAATTGAAATTGAAATTTATAATATAGGCAAATGAGTGTCCAATTCCTTGTAAACATGGTTTTCTTTTATAGTTAACAGAGAACATGAGCGGCAGACTTACGTGAAGGGCAGGATACGTCTCTCCACTAGGAAATAGTCGAATTTTGCACGAAAAAAGCACACCAGCTAGGAATGAACAACGAAGTGAGACTGTTTCTGGCCTGATGTTATTTTACAGTTCAAAATGAAAAATGGCTTTTGGATCTTGAATCGTTTCGATATCAATTTTGGCAGTTTTAGATTTCATGAATAGGTGTCTTCTTCACTTTTTTTGTATTACATAACATGTCTAAATATATTTCCATATAGAATTACTCTTCCGTATCAAGTTATTTTAAAAGATTGAAAAAACGCTCATTTTTTTACATCTTTTTACCTTCTTTAAAGACATGGTAGGTATATGATTACTTCTGCATATTGCATGTTTGTCAGATAAAAACAAGATGTGATATATATTTATCAATAATGTATTGCTCAAATAAATATCACACGATCATTTGTTTCCTTTTATCACATCATTTAGAAATAAAGTGAAATGTGAGTATGAGGAAAATGTTAATCCTAATAAATTACCAGCATACTGAAAATATAAAGATATATAGTCGTTGAACTATGAAGAAACCTGTCTTTTAACAAAATGTCAAGTTTATATTGTCTTCCATTGCTACAGCAAAAGATAATATTCATATCACAAAAAATAGAACAAAGGAATCTATTCCCTGCATATATTATAGCACCTTTGTAAATTATCTGTAATTATCTTAAACTTTCCCGTTTTCCTTGATGGATAAGATATTTCCCGTTTTCTAATAGTTTTGAATCGCTCTTAGAGATGGCGTCATTTCATCAAATTCTTTTAGCTACGTTTCTTTGTACCTGTTTCTCTTCAGCAGAACCGCCATTTGTATTTAGTGATGTATGTGTCGTCTCTGACGACGAATGTGTTCTTACGCTCTGTATTTCAAGTCTGCCTCTTCTGATGAAGTGTCTACTCATCTTTTCGGTAAGTCAGATGAACTCCTTGGATCGGTGTATATTTATCAGTATTAAATATATATTAAGTGCTGTTTCTGTTAGCCTTCAAAGTTTAGTGTCTACTATGTATAAGGCAACGTTTGTCGAAGAGTTTTTCAATCCGTGTTTTTTAGATTCAATACAAAATTTTATTTTTCTGGTATGCACAAGGCATACTAGAAATATTGATAGACGCAAAGTCAGTCAAGCGAAACTGGAAATACGCAGTGACATTGTGCAAGGCAGGGCAATGGTAGTTGGCTTGATTGTCAAATATAGGTTTAGTACTGTTTCTGGTAGCGTTGAAAGTTTATTGTCTAGTAAGCATAAATTAGTGTTTGTAGGAGTTTAAATTTAGTGGAATACTTTATCATTTCTCTGTACGAGGCAGGGGATCAGGATAAATATAACGATAGACGCCGTTAGTCAAGCCACCATGCTCCCTAGCGGAGGTAGCCATAACTACATGCGCAGTGACATTGCGCAAGGCAAGGCAATGGTAGTTTGCTTGTTAATCAGGTATCTCATCTAAAGTAGTTTCAAGAGACTTAAATGTTCATTATCAATGAACACATGGGCAGACGCCAGTAGGGATCAAATAGTCAATATCAATGCTAACCTCACTCTTCTGAACAATTGTAGTAGTAATTGTGATGACTCGTCGTCACCGAATATACTTGATATATTTATTACAAGAAAAACATCTTTTTAGTTAGATGTACTAATTGTAAAGACCACAACCAGAAAATGTAGAGAACCATTGAACCATTGAACTCAGTAGACAGAGACTTGGAAGTATGTTAATATTTACTCTGGTTGCAGCTTATAATTGTTCATCCTCGAACGTTTAAGCGGCCATACACATTATTACAGATCACATGGTTTTATTAAATTGATGATTTACCAAATTTGAATGGTTTTAGTTTTAAGTGTGCAAAATACAAACAATAACAGACCACCGGATCCTTTTAAAACCATGTTGCTAGTGAAGGCTGAGAGCAGTTAAACGTGGAAAGAATGATGAATGATGCGTAGAGATTGAAATACCTGCATCATGAAATACCTGTATTTGGAAACTATATCAATAGTTTACAATTTCATTGTACGTTATGAAAATGATTGATAATTGAAATTGAAATTTTCAATTTAGGCAAATGTGTCCAATTCCTTGTAAACATGGTTTTCTTTTATAGTTGACAGAGAGAACATGAGCGGCAGAGGCAACGTGAAGGGCACGAAACGCCTCTACGCTAAGAAATAGTCGAATTTTGCTTGGAATGAACATCGAAGTGAGACTTTGATTCTGGTCTGATGCAGTGTTAAAGAGATGTGTTATTTTAAAATCTAAAATAAAAAATGGCACATGGGTCGAATCGTTTCGATATCAATTTTGGCAGTTTTAGATATTATTAATGGGTGTATTCCCATTATTGCTTGATTTTTTTTTCATATCTTGTTAAATTTTAAAGCTCATGCTGTTTTTACATATATGATTGCTTCTGCTTGGATGTGAATGTTAATATGCATGTTTGTCAGTCTCCTAAAAGATGAAAATAAAATGTCATGATATATATATCAATGTATTGCGCCAAATGAATATCACACGATCATTTGTATCCTCAATATCATTGAGTATTGGGAAAATCAAAATCACGATAATTTACCAGCATAATGAAAAAAAGATATATGGTTGGTGAACCATGAAGAAACCTATCATTTAACGTAATGTCAAGTTTATATTGTTTTCCATTGCTGAAGCAAAAAAGGACACATTGTAGCACACTTCAATATCTTTTAATTATCGTAAAGTTTCCGGTTTTCTAATAGTTTTGAATCGCGCTTCCAGATGGCGTTACTTCAAGCATCACCAATTCTTTTAACTTCGTTTCCTTGTATCTGTTTGTCTTGAGCAGAGCCGCCATTTGTATATAGTCTTGTATGTGTCGTCTCCGAAGACGGATGTGTTCTTACGCTCTGTATTTCAAGTCTGCCTCTTCTAATATATTGTCTACTCATCTTTTCGGTGTCAGACATTTACTTTCCTTAGATTGTTTACATATATCAATTTTGGTGTATGTTTATCAGTGTTAAATATATGTTAAGTGCTGTTTCTGCAGTGTTTGTCGTAGAGTTTTTCACTCCGTGTTTTTTAAATTTAATGGTTTATTTTTCTGTATGCACAAGGCATACAAGAAACAATATTAGACACCAAGTAGGTCAAGCTTCCCTGGCGGAGGTAGCCATAACTACATGCGCAGACATTGCGTAACATTGACTAACAATTGCTTCTTAGTCAATCATCTGAAACAGTTTCAGGAAATTTAAATGTTCATTATCAATGAATAAGCACATTGGCAGACGCCAAATAGTCAATATCATATTCAATGCTAACCTCACTTTTCTGAACAATGGTAGTGGAAATCGTAACAACCGGACTGCCAAAAACTCGGCAAATGATGTATCCTCGTCTTCGCCGGATATACTTGATAAACTTATTACAACAAAAACATCTTTTTAGTTAGATGTACTTAGTGTAAATACAACAACCAGAAAATGTACAGAACCATTGAACTCGGTTGACAGAGATTTGGAAGTATATCACTCAGGTCATATGTTATAACAGTTCACATGGTTTTGTTAAATTAATGATTTACCAAATTTGAATGACGTTTTTACTTTTGTGTGCAATATACAAACAATAACAGACCACCGGATCCTTTTAAAACTTCATGTTGCAAATGATGCGTAGAGAATGAAATACCGCCAACAGAGTAATCAATGTATCTGGAAACATTATATAAATTATGTACAATTTCATTGTACATTATGAAAATGATTGATGATTGAAATTGAAATTTTCAATGAAGGCAAATAAGTGTCCAATTCCTCGTAAACATTTTTAATAGTTAGCGGAGAACATGAGCGGTAGAGGCAACGTGAAGGGCATGAAACGTCTCTCCGCTAGGAAATAGTCTAATTTTGCACGAGAAAAGGAACACACCAGCTAGGAATGAACACCGAAGCGCTTTGATTCTGGTCTGTTGTAATGTTAAAGAGATGGTTTCGATATCAATTTTAGCAATGTTTCAGATATCATTTGGTATCTTCCTTTGTTTCATATTATTGCTTGAAAATGAAAATTTTCAACGAGTATGTCTGAATTTACATGTTCCATGTAAATAGAGAATTACACTTCCATATCAAGTTGCTGTTTTAAAAGATTTTGAAAAGACGCTCATTCTTTACATTTTTTTTAAATTCTGGTTGGATGGGAATGCCAATATCCATATTTGTCAGTCTCCTATAAGATGCAAACAAAATATGATAAATATTTATCAATAATGTATTGCGCCAAATAAATATCACACGATCATTTGTTTCCTTTTATCACGTTTAGAAATAACGTGAAATGTAAGAGTATTAGGAAAATCTAAATCATGATAAATTACCGTCTTAAGAAGTTTATATTGTTTTCCACTGCAAAAACAAAACATAACATTCATACAACTAAAAATAAAGCATAATATCCCTGCAGATATTATGGAACATTTGAATATCTATTCATTATCTTAGTTTCCCGCTTTTTTTTGATATATAAGATATTTCCGGTTATCTAATAGTTTTGAATCGCCTTCTGATGGCGTTACTACAGGCAGCTTTTAGCTGTTCCTTTGTACCTGTTTCTCTTGAGCAGAGCCGTATGTTTCGTCTCCAGACAGATGTGTTCTTACGCTCTTCTCATCTTTTCGGTATGCCAGATGGATGGCATTAACTTTCCTTGGATATCAACTTAGATATATTTTAAATGCTGTTTCAAAGCAGTTTGTCGGAGTTTTTCGCTTAAATTCTGGTCATGGTTTGAGGATGCGTGATGATGATGGTCACTGGTGATGGGTTTTGGATTTCTGATGATGATAGTCATTGGTCATGGGTCTGGATGTGTGATGGTGATGATGGTCATTGATCTTGGGTTGACCATCATCGATGATGGTCACTGGTGTGATGATAATGATGATGGTCACTGCTCATAGGTTTTAGATTTGTGATGATAATGCTTAGCATTGGTGTGACAGGTGACGATGAAGATCACTGGAAATGGGCTCCTGGTGTGTGATGATGATCACTGCTCACGGATTGTCACTGAGGATATGTGATGATGATGGTCACGTCATGAATTGAGGATGTTTGATGGAGATGATCGTCAGTGGTCTTAAGTTGTAGATCTGTGATGATGATGATGGTCTCTGGTCATGGGTTGAGGATGTGTGATGATGGTCACTGGTAATGGGTTTTGGATGTATGATGATGATGGTCACTGGTCATGTAATGTAGATATTTCTTGTCATGTGTGATGTTGATTGGCACTGCTTATGCGTTATGGATGTGTGATGTTGATGGGCACTGCTTATGCGTTATGGATGTGTGATAATGATAATGATGATGGTTGTGGATGTGTGACGATGATGATGGTCACTGATCATGGGTTTTGGATATGTGATGATGATCATTGGGTTGTGGATGTGTGATTATGATTATGGTCATTGGTTATAAGTTGAGGATGTATGACGATGGTTACTGGCCATGGGATCAGGATGTGATGATGATGGTCGCTGGTCATGGGTTAAGAATGTTTGATGATGATGATGGTCTCTGGTCATAGGTTTTGGATGTGATTGTGATGATGGTCACTGGTCTTTGGCTGTAGATGTGTGATGATGACGATTGTCACTGGTTATGTGTTGTGGATACGTGATGATGATGGTCACTGGTCATAGGTTGTAGATATGCGGTGATAATGATGATGGTCAATGATCATGGGTCGTAGATCTCTGATTGTGATGATGGTCAGTCGTCATGGGATGAGGATGTGATGATGATGTTGGTCACTGTTCATTGGTTGAGGATGTGTGATGATGGTCAATGGTCACGTTGAGGATGTGATGATCGTCACTGGTCATGTGTTGTGGATGTATGATGACGATGGTAACTGTTCATGGGTTGTGGATGTGTGATGATGATGGTCATTGGTCAAGGTCATTGTGGATGTTTGATGATGATGATGGTCACTGATCATGTGTTGTGGATGTGTAATGATGATGGTCACTGGTCATGGGTTGAGGATGTATGATGATGAGGGTCACGTCATGAATTGAGGGTTGTGGATATGTGATGATGATAATGGTCTCTGGTCATGGGTTGTGGATGTGATGATGATGATGTCATCGATCATGTGTTGTGGATGTGTGATGATGGTGGTCACTGATCATGGGCTGTGGATGTTTGATGATGATTGTCACTGGTCATCTGTTGAGGATGTGATGAATGTCACTGGCAAGGGGTTGATGTGGGATTATGGTCACTGGTCATGGGTTAAGGATATGTGATGATGATGGTCACTGGTCATGGGTTGTTATGTAATGTTGGTCACTGGTATTGGGTTGTAGATGTGTAATGATAATGATGATGGTCACTTGTGATGATGATGATGATGGTCACTGGTCATGTGTTGTGGATGTGATTATGATGATGTTGTCAATGGCTATGTGTTGAGGATGTGTGATGATGGTAATGGGTTTTGGATGTATGATGATGATAATGGTCACTGGTCGTGTTGTAGATATTTCATGATGGTGATGGTCTCTTGTCATGGTTTAATGATGTGTGATGTTGATGGGCACTGCTTATGCGTTATGGATGTGTGATGTTGATGGGCACTGCTTATGCGTTATGGATGTGTGATGTTGATGGGCACTGCTTATGCGTTATGGATGTGTGATAATGATAATGATGATGGTCACTGTTCATAGATATGTAGATATAGATTGATGTTGGTCACTGTTCATTGGTTGAGGATGTGTGATGATGGTCAATGGTCACGCGTTGAGGATGTGATGATGATCGTCACTGGTCATGTGTTGTAGATGTATGATGACGATGGTTACTGTTCATGGGTTGTGGATGTGTGATGATGATGGTCATTGGTCAAGGTTTGTGGAAGTGTGATGACGATGGTCACTGGTCATGGGTTGTGGATGTGTGATGATGATGGTCACTGGTCATGGGTTGTAGATATTTGATGATGGTGATGGTCTCTTGCCATGGCTATGCGTTGTGGATGTTTGATGATAATGATGATAGTCACTGTTCATGGCTGTAGATGTGTAATGATGATGATGGTCACTGGTCATGGGTTGTGTATGTGTGATGATGATGATGGTCATTATTCATGGGTTGTGGATGAGATGATGATGGTCACAGGTCATGGGTCGAGGATGTGAAGATGATGATCATTGTCATTGGTTGAAGGTGTGTGATGATAGCGACTGGTCATAGGTTCTGGATGTGTGATGATGATTGTCACTGATCATGGGTTGAGGATGTATGATGATGGTCACTGGTCATGGGTTGATGTGTGATGATGATGATGGTCATTGGTCGTAGGTTGAAGATGTGTGATGATGATGGTCAAGGGTCATGGGTTGAGGATTTGTGATGATGGTCACTGGTCATGGGTTGAAGATGTGTGATGATGATAATCACCGGCCACTGGTCATGGGTTGTGGATGTGTGATGATGATGATGGTCACTAGTCATGGGTTGAGGATGTGTGATGATGATTGTCACTGGTCGTGTGTTAAGGATGTATGATAACGATGATAGTCATTGGTCATAGGTTGAAGATGTGTTATGATGTTCACTGGTCATGGTTTGAGGATGTGTGATGATGATAGTCAATGGTAATGGCTTGAGGATGTCACTTTGCATGAGTTGTGGATGTCTGGTGTTGATGACGGTCACTGGTCATGGGTTGGAGATGCGTGATGATGGTCACTGGTCATAGGTTGAGATTGTGATGGTGAACGTCAATGATGGTGTGTGATGTTCACTGGTCATAGGTTGAGGATGTGATGATGATGGTCAACGATAATGGCTTCAGGATTTGTAATTATGATGATGGTCATTGGCCATGGGTTATGTATGTGTGATGATGATGATGGTCACTGGTCATGGGTCCTATATCTGTGATTGTGATGATCACTGGTCTTAAGTTGAGGATGTGTGATGATGATGATGATCACTGGTTGAGGATGTGATGATGGTCACTGTTCATGGGTTGAGGATGTGTGATGATGGTCAATGGTCATTGGTTGAGTGTGATGATGATCATTGTCATCGGTTGAAGGTGTGTGATGATGGCGACTTGTCATGGGTTCTGGATGTGTGAAGATGGTCACTAATCATGGGTTGAGGATGTATGATGATGATGGTCAATGGTCATGGGTTGAAGATGTGCGATGATAATCACTGGCTGTGTGATGATGGCCAATGGTCATGGGTTGTGGGTGTGTGTTGATGATGAAGGTCACTAGTGGATGTGTGATGACGATAGTCACTGGTCATAGGTTGTGGATGTTTGATGATGATGATTGTCACTGGTCATGCGTTAAGGATGTGATAACGATGATAGTCATTGGTTATGGGTTGAGGATGTGTTATGATGTTCACTGGTCATGGTTTGAGGATGTGTGATGATGATGGTCAATGGTAATGGCTTGAGGATGTGATGAAGATGGTCACTGGCCATGGGTTGTGGATGTCTAGTGTTGATGACGGTCACTGGCCATGGGTTGTGGATGTCTAGTGTTGATGACGGTCACTGGTCATAGGTTGGAGATGTTTGATGATGGTCACTGGTTGAGATTGTGTGATGGTGAACGTCATTGATGATGGAGTTTGATGTTCACTGGTCATTGGTTGAGGATGTGTGATGATGGTCACTGGTCATGGGTTGAGGATATGTGATAAAGTTTATGGTCACTGGTCATTGGTTGAGGATGTGTGATGATGGTTGTCACTGGTCATGGGTTTTGGATATGTGATCATAGTGATGGTCTCTGGTCATGGGTTGAGGATGTGTGAGGATGATGATGGTCACTAGTTATGCGTTGTGGATATGTGATGATAATGATAATGGTCAATGGTCAAGGGTTGTGGATGTGTGGTGATGATGATGGTCACTGGTTGTGGATGTGTGATGACGATAATCACTGGTCATGGGTTGTGGATGTTTGATGATGATGATGGTCACTGGCCATGGGTTTTGGATGTATGACGATGGTCACTGGCCATAGGTTCAGGATTTCTCATGATGATGGTCACTAGTCATAGGTTGAGGATGTGATGATGATGGTCTCTGGTCATGGGTTTTGGATTGGGTTGTACATGTGTGATGATGATGATGGTCACTGGTTATGTGTTGTGGTGTGATGATGGTCACTAGTCATGGGTTGTAGATGTGTGATGATAATGATGATGGTCACTGATCATGGGTTGAGGATGTGTGATGGTGATGATTGTCACTGGTCATCCGTTATCGATGTATAATGATGATGATGATGATGATAATGATAGTCAATGGTCATGGGTTGTGGATGTGCGATGAAAATAGTTACTGGTCATGGGTTGTGGATGTTTGATGATGATTGTCACTGGCTTTGGGTTTTGGATGTGTTATGATGAGTCATGAGTTGTTGATGTGTGATTGTTGATGGTCACTGGTAATGGGTTGAGGATGTATGACGATGGTCACTGGCCATGGGTTCAGGATGTGTGATGATGATGGTCACTGGTCATGGGTTGAGAACGTGATGATGATGGTCTCTGATATGGGTTTTGGATGTGTGATGATGATGGTCATTGGTCATGGGTTGAGGATGTGTTATGATGTACACTGGTCATAGGTGATGATGCTTATGGTCACTAGCTATGGGTAGTGGATGTGTGATGGTGATGGTGGTCACTGTTCATTGGTTGTGGATGTGTGATGATCATGATGTTAGTCACTGGTCATGGGTCGTAGATTTGTGATTGTAATGATGGTCATTTGTCACGGGTTGAGAATGTGTGATGATGGTCACTGGTTCATAGGTTGAGGATGTGCGATGATGATCACTGGCTATGGGTTGGTGTGTGATGATTGCCACTGGTAATGGGTGTGATGATTATGATTGTCACTTGTCATGGGTTGAGGATGTGTGATGACGATGATGGTCATTGGTCATGGGTTGAGGATGTGTTATGATGTTCACTGGTCATGGTTTTAGGATGTGTAATGATGATGGTCAATAGTAATGGCTTGAGGATGTTATGATGATGATGGTCACTGAGGATGTGTGGTGATGATGACGGTCACTGTTCATGGGTTGAGGATGAGTGATGATGGTCACTGGTCATAGGTTGAGAATGTGTATTGTGATGAACGCCATTAGTCATGGGTTGATGATGTGTGATGTTCTCTCGGTTGAGGAAGTGTGATGTTCAGTAGTCATGGTTTGAGGATATGTGATGATGGATGTGTGATGATGATGATGGTCCATGGTCAGGGGTTGTGGATGTGTGATGATGATGGTCACTGATCACTGGTTGTGGATATGTGATGATGATAGTCACTAGTCATGGGTCGTGGATGTTTAATGAAGATGGTCACTAGCCATGTGTAGTGGTGATGATGGTCACTGGTAATGGGTTGAAGATGTGTGATGATGGTCACTGGTCATGGGTTGGGGATACGTGATGATGGTCTCTTGTCATGGGTTGAGGATGTGATAATGATGATGGTCACTAGTCATGGGTTGTGGATATGTGATGATGATGATGGTCACTGGTGATGGGTTGTAGATTTTTGATGATGATGATGGTCTCTGGTCATGGGTTGAGGATGTGTGATGATGATGATGATAATTGTCACTAGTTATGTGTTGTGGAAGTGTGAGGATGATTATGATGGTCAATGGTCAAGGGTTGTGGAAGTGTGATGATGATGGTCAGTGGTGGATGTTTAATGATGATGATGGTCACTGGCCATGGGTATAGTGGTGATGATGGTCATTGGTCATGGGTTGACGATGTGTGATGATAATGATGGTCTCTGATCATGGGTTTTGGATGTGTTGGTGATTATAGTCACTGGTCTTGGGTTGTAGATGTGTGATGATGATGATGATGATGGTCTCTGGTTATGGGTTGTGGATGTGTGATGATGATGGTCACAGGTCACAGGTTGTAGATGTCTGATGATAATGATGATGGCCACTGATCATGGGTTGAGGATGTGTGATGGTGATTGTCACTGGTCATCCGTTGTTGATGTGTAATGATGATTGTCAATGATCATGGGTTGTGGGTGTGTGATGATAATGATGGTCACTGGTCATAGGTTGTGGATGTGTGATGACGATGGTTACTGTTCATGGGTTGTGGATGTTTTATGATGATGGTTACTGTTCATGGGCTGTGGATGTGTGGTGATGATGGTCACTGGTCATGGGTTGTGGATGTATGATGATGATAGGGTACTGGCCATGGGTTAAGGATGTGTGATGATGGTTATTGTTCATGGGTTGAGAAAGTGTGATGATGTTCAGTAGTCATGGGTTGAGGATATGTGATGATGGTAGGAGGTCATGGGTTGAGAATTTGTGATGATGATGGTCCCTGGTCATGGGTTGTGGATGTGAGATGATGATGATGGTCACTGGTCATTGATTTTTGGATATTTGATTGATCATTTTTCATGGGTTGAGGATGTGTGATTATGATAATGGTCACTTGTCATACGTTGTGGATGTATGATGATGATGATGATGGTCACTGGTCATGGGTTGTGGATGTGTGATGATGATGATGGTCACTGGTCAGTTGTGGATGTATGATGATAATGGTCAATGGTCATGGGTTGTGGATGTGATGATGATGTTCACTCGTTAAGGGTTGTGGATGTATGATGTCGATGGTTACATGGGTTGTGGATGTGTGGTCATGTGTTAGGGATGTGTGATGATGATGATGGTCACTGGTCATGGGCTGTGGGTGTGTGGTTATGATGATGGGCACTGTGTGATGATGATGATGATGGTCAATGGTCATGGGTTGTTGATGTGTGATTACGATGATTGTCACTGGTCCTCGTTTGTGGATATGTGATGATGATGATGGTCACCGGTCATAGGTTGAGAATGTGTAATGAAGATGATGGTCACTGGTCATGGGTTGAGGTTGAGCGATTATGGTCACTCGTCATAGGTTGAGGATATGAGATGATGGTGTCAATGGTCATGGGTTTACGGTGTGTGATGATGATGTATGATGATGATCAGTGGTCATTTTTTGAGGATGTGATGATGGCCAATGGTCATGTGATGATGTTGGTGGTCACTGGTCATGGGTTGAGGCTGTGTGATGATGATGATCATTGGTCATGGGTTGAGGATGTGTTAGGATATTCACTGGTCATGGGTTAAGGATGTATGATCATGGGTTGTGGACCTGTGATGGTGATGGTGGTCACTGGTCGTGGGTTGTCGATACATGATGATGTTTGTCACTGCTTATGGGTCGTATATCTGTGATTGTGATGATGTTCACTTATCATGGGTTGAGAATGTGTGATGATGATGGGCGCTGGTCATGGGTTGAGGATGAGCGATTATGGTCACTGTTCATGGGTTGAGGATGTGATTTTGATCATTGGTCATGGGTTGAGGATGTGTGATGATAATCATTGGCCATTGGTTAAAGGTGTGTGACGATTGCCACTGTGGATATGTGATGATGATGATGGTCACTAGTCATGGGTTGTGGATCTGTGATGGTTATGGTCATTGGTCATGGGTTGTGGATGCATGATGATGATCATGGCCACTAGTCATGGATTGTAGATCAGTGATTGTGATGATGGTCACTTGTCATGGGTTGAGAATGTGTGATGATGA
Organism: Panulirus ornatus; assembly: GCF_036320965.1. NCBI lineage: Eukaryota > Metazoa > Arthropoda > Malacostraca > Decapoda > Palinuridae > Panulirus > Panulirus ornatus. The sequence goes on from NC_092273.1 coordinate 31,193,541, forward strand.
TGGTCACTGGTCATGGGTTGTTGATGTGATGATGATGATGGTCATTGGTTTTGGATGTGTGATGGTAATAATTGTCACTGGAATTGGGTTATCGATGTGTAATGATGATGGTCATTGGTTATGGGTTGTGGATGTGTGATGATAATGATGGTCACTGGTCATAGATTGTGGATGTGTGATGACGATGGTTACTGATCATGGGTTGTGGATGTTTACTGTTCATGGGTTGTGGATGTGTGGTGATGATGATGGTCACTGGCCAAGGGTAGTGGATATGTGATGATGATGATGATAGGCACTGGCCATGGGTTAAGGATGTGTTATGATGGTCACTGGTCATATATTGCGGATTTGTGATGATGTTCAGTAGTCATGGGTTGAGGATATGTGAGGATGTGTGATGATGATGGTCACTGGTCATGGATTGTGGATGTGTGATGATGATGAGGGTCATTGGTCATGGGTTGAGGATATGTGATGATGGTCACTAGTCATGGGTGTTGGATGTTTGATGGTGATGTTGGTCACTGTTCATGGGTTGAGGATGTGTGATGATGATGGTCAATGGTCATGGGTTAAGGATATGTAATGATGATGGTCAAAGGTCATGGGTTGAGGATGTGTTATGATGATAATGGTCATTGGTCATGGGTTGAGGATGTGTGAAGTTCACTGGTCATGGGTTGAGGATGTGTGATGATGATCACTGGTCATGGGTTGAAGGTGTGATGATGGCCACTGGTCATAGGTTGTGGATATGTGATGATGATGATGGTCACTGATCATGGGTTAAGGATGTGTGATGATGATGATTGTCACTGGTCATGGGTTGACGATGTGTGATGATTTTGATGGTCATTGGATGTGTTATGAGGATGTGTAATGAGGATGTATGACGATGATGATGGTCACTGGCCATGGGTTGTGGATGTGTGGTGATGATGATGGTCACTGGTCATGGGTTGGGGATGTGTGATGATGGTCTCTGGTAATTGGTTAAGGATGTGTTGATGAATGTCATTGGTCATGGGTTGATGATGTATGATGATGTTCACTAGTCATTGATTGAGAATGTGATGATGATGGTCACTGTTCATGGGATGAGGATGTATGATGATGGTCACTGGTCATGGGTTGAGTTTATGTGATGATTGTCACTGGTCATGGGTTTAGGATGTGTGATGATGATGATGGTCAGTGTTCATGGGTTGTGGATATTTGAGGATGGTGATGGTCTCTGGTCATGGGTTGAGGATGTGTGATGATGATGATGGTCACTGGTTATGCGTTGTGGATGTGTAATGATAATGATGATTGTCAATGGTCATGCGTTGTGGATGTGTGTTGATGATGATGGTCATTGGTCATGGGTTGTGATGTGATGATAATGATGATGGTCACTGATCAGGGGTTGTGGATGTTTGATGACGATGGTCACTGGAGGTTTGATGATGATGATTGTCACTGGCCCTGGGTTGTTAATGTGTGATTATGATGATGGTCACTGGTCATGGGTTGAGGATGTATGACGATGTTCATTCTCCATGGGTTGAGGATGTGTGATGATGATGGTCACTGGATATGGGTTCAGGATGTGTGATGATGATGGTCTCTGGTCATGGGTTTTGGATGTGTGATGGTGATGATTGTCACTGGTCTTAGGTTGTAGATGTGATGATGATGATGATGATGGTCACTGGTGTTGTGGATGTGTGATGATTATGGTCACTAGTCATGGTTTGTAGATGTGTGATGATCATGGGTTGAGGATGTGTGATAGCGATAATTGTCACTGGTCATCCGTTGTGGATGTGTAATGATGATGATGATGATGGTCAATGGTCATGGGTTGTGGATATGTGATGATAATGATGGTCAATAGACATGGGTTGTAGATGTGTGATGATGATGATGGTCAATGTTCATGGGTTGAGGATATATGATGATGATTATGGTCTTTAGTCATGGGTTGTGGATGTCTGATGGTGATGGTGCTCACTGGTCATGGGTTGTGGATGTGTCAATGGTCAATGGTCATGGACCGTGGATGTGTGATGGTGATGATGGTCACTGGTCATGGGTTGAGAAAGTGTGATGAAGATGGGGGTCAATGGTCATGGGTTGAGGATGTGTTCTGATGTTCACTGGTCATGGTTTGAGGATGTGTGATGATGGTCACAGGTTATGGTTTGAGGATGTGTGATGATGATAATGGTCTCTGGACATGGATTGTGGATGTGTGGTGATGATGACGGTCACTGGTTATGGGTTGAGGATGTGTGATGATGGTCACATGAGAATGTGTATTGATGAACGTCATTGGTCATGGGTTGATGTGTGATGTTCACTCGTCATGGGCTGATTTGTGATGTGATGGTCACTGGTCATGGGTTGAAGATGTGTAATGATGGTCACTGGTCATGGGTTGATATGTAATGATGGTCTCTGGTCATGGGTTGAGGATGTGTGATAATGATGATGGTCACTGGTCATGGGTTTTGGATATGTGATGATGATGATGGTCACTGGTCATGGGTTGTGGATATTTCATGATGGTGTTGGTCTCTGGTCAAGGATTGAGGATGTGATGATGATTGTCATTAGTTATGCGTTTTGGATGTGTGATGATGATGATGATGGTCAATGGTCAGGGGTTGTGGATGTTTCATGATGATGGTGGTCACTTGACATGGGTTGTGGATGATGATGACGATGGTTACTGTTCATGGGTTGTGAATGTTTAATAATGATGGTTACTCTTCATGGGTTGTGGATGTGTGGTGATGATGATGGTCACTGGCCATGGGTTAAGGATGTGTCATGATCGTCACTGGTTATGCATTGCGGATGTGTGCTGATGTTCAGTAGTCATGGGTTGAGGATATGTGATGATGGTCATGGTCATGGGTTGAGAATGTGATGATGATGATGGTCACTGGTCATGGATTGTGGATGTGTGATGATGATGATGGTCACTGGTCATGGATTTTGGATATTTTCATTATGGAGATCATTTTTCATGGGTTGAGGATGTGTGATTATGATAATGGTCACTGGTCATGCGTTGTGGATGTGTGATGATGATGATGATGATGATGGTCACTGGTCATAGGTTGTGGATGTGTGACGATGATAATGGTCACAGGTCATGGGTTGTGGATGTGTGATGATGATGATGGTCACTGGTCATGGGTTGTGGATGTGTGATGATGATGATGGTCATTGGTCATGGGTTGTGGATGTGTGATGATGATGATGGTCACTGGTCATCCGTTGTGGATCTCTAATGATGATGATCAAGGGCGCTGGTCATGGGTTGTGGATGTGTGATGATGATGTTCATTCGTTAAGGGTTATGGATGTATGATGACGATGGTTACTGGCCATGGGTTTGTGATGATTATGATCACTGGTCATGTGTTAGGGATGTGTGATGATGATGGTCACTGGTCATGGGCTGTGGATGTGTGGTTATGATGATGGGCACTGGTCATGGGTTGAGAATGTGATGATTTTCACTGGCCATGGGTTGAGGATGTGTGATGATGATGATGGTCACTGGTCATGGGTTGATGTGTGATTGCGATGATTGTCACTGATCTTCGCTTGTGGATGTATGATGATGATGGTCACTGGCCATGTGTTGTGGATGTGTGATGATCATGATGGATATTTGATGATGATGAGTGTCACTAGACATGGGTTGTAGATGTGTGATGATGATGATGATGATGGTCAATGGTCGTTGAGGATGTATGATGATTGTCACTAGTCATGGGTTGTGGATGTGTGATGGTGATGGTGGTCACTGGTCTTGGGTTGTGGATGTGTTATAATGATGATGATGATGGTCACTGGTTATGCACCGTGGATGTGTCATGGTGATGATGGTTACTGATCATGGGTTGAGAATGTGTGATGACCGGTGACCATCATCATCATCACACATCCTCATGCCATTACCATTGATCATCATCACATCCTCAAACCATGACCAGTGAACATCATAACACATCCTCAACCCATGACACATGACCATCATCATCATCTGGTCATTGGTCATGGGTTGAGGATGAGAGATTATGGTCACTCGTCATAGGTTGAAGATATAAGATGATGATGATGGTCAATCGTCATGGGTTGAGAGTGTGTGATGATGATGGTCAATAGTCATGGGTTGACGATGTATGATGGTCACTTGTCATGGGTTGAGGATGTCTGATGATGATTAGTGGTCATAGTTTGAAGATGTGTGATGATAGCCAATGGTCATGGGTTGTAGATGTGTAATGATGATGATATCATTGGTCATGGGTTGAAGATGTTAGGATGTTCACTGGTCATGGGTTGAGGATGTATGATGATGATGGTCACTAATCATGGGTTGTGGACGTGTGATGGTGATGGTGGTCACTGGTCATGGGTTGTGGATGATGATGTTTGTCAGAGGTCATGGGTCGTATATCTGTGATTGTGATGATGATGATGGTCACTGGTCATGGGTTGAGGATGAGCAATTATGGTCACCGTTCATGGGTTGAGGATGTGTGATGATGTTCAATGGTCATGGGTTGAGGATGTCTGATGATAATGGTCAATGGTCATGGGTTGAGGATGTGTGATGGCCACTGGTCATGGGTTGAGGATGACTTTAACCCATGACTATCGTTGGTCATGGGTTAAAGGTGTGTGATGGTAGCCACTGGTCATAGGCTTTGGATGTGTGATGATGATGATGGTCATGTGTCATGGGTTGAGGATGTGTTATGATGTTCACTGGTCATGGTTTGAGGATGCATGATGATGATGGTCATTGGTCATGGGTTGAGGATGTGATGATGATGGTTACTAGTCATGGGTGTTGGATGTGTGATGGTGATGGTGGTCACTGGTCAAGGGTTGTGGATGTGTGATAATGATGATGATGGTCACTGGTCATGGGTCGTAGGTCTGTGATTGTGATGATGGTCACTTGTTATGGGTTGAAAATGTGTGATGATGATGATGATGGTCAGTGGACATAGGTTGAGGATGAGCGATTACGGTAACTGTTCATGGGTTGAGGATGTGTGATGATGATGGTCAATGGTCATGGGTTGAGGATATGTGATGATGATGGTCAAAGGTCATGAGTTGAGGATGTGTGATGATGATGGTCATTGGTCATGGGTTGAGGATGTGTTATGATATTCACTGGTCATGGGTTGAGGATGTGTGATGATGATGATGGTCATTAGTCATGGGTTGTTGATCTGTGATAGTGATGGTGGTCACTGGTCATAGGTTTTGGATGTATGATGATGATCGTGGTCACTCGTCATGTGATCTGTGATTGTGATAAGGGTCACTTGTCATGGGTTGAGAATGTGTGATGATGATGTTCACTGGACATAGGTTGAGGATGAGTGATTATGTTCAATGTTCATGGGTAGAGGTTGTGTGATGATGATGATGGTCAATTGTCATGGGTTAAGGATATGTGATGATGGTGAAAGGTCATGGGTTGAGGATTTGTGATGAAGTTCACTGGTCATGGGTTGAGGATGTGTGATGATGATCACTGGTCATGGGTTGAAGATGTGATGATGGCCACTGGTCATAGGTTGTGGATATGTGATGATGATGATGGTCACTGATCATGGGTTAAGGATGAGTGATGATGATGACTGTCACTGGTCATGGGTTGAGGATGTGTAATGAGGATGTATGACGATGATGATGGTCACTGGCCATGGGTTGTGGATGTTTGGTGATGATGACGGTCACTGGTCATGGGTTGGGGATGTGTGGTGATGGTTAAGGATGTGTATTGATGAACGTCATTGGTTATTGGTTGATGATGTATGATGATGTTTACTGGTCATGGATTGAGGATGTGTGATGATGATGGTCAATGGACATGGGTTGAGGATGTTTGATGATGTCACTGTTCATGGGTTGAAGATGTATGATGATGGTCACTGGTCATGGGTTGAGTATGTGATGATGGTCACTGGTCATTGGTTCAGGATGTGTGATGATGATGGTCAGTGGTCATGGGTTGTGGATATTTGAGGATGGTGATGGTCTCTGGTCATGGGTTGAGGATGTGATGATGATGGTCACTGGTCATGGGTTGTTGATGTGTGATTGCGATGATTGTCACTGATCTTCGTTTGTAGTTGTATGATGATGATGGTCACTGGTCATGGGTTGTGGATGTGTGATGATGATGATGGTCATAGTCATGGTTTATGGATATTTGATGATGATGAGTGTCACTAGACATGGGTTGTAGATGTGTGATGATGATGATGATGATGGTCAATGGACGTGTGATGGTGATAGTGGTCACTAGTCATGGGTTAAGGATGTATGACGATGATTGTCACTAGTCATGGGTTGTGGATGTGTGATGGTGATGGTGGTCACTGGTCTTGGGTTGTGGATGTGTGATGATGATGATGATGATGGTAACTGGTTATGGACCGTGGATGTGTGATGGTGATGATGGTCACTGATCATGGGTTGAGAATGTGTGATGAAGATGATGGTCACTGGTCATGGGTTGAGGATGAGAGATTATGGTCACTCGTCATAGGTTGAGGATATAAGATGATGATGATGGTCAATCGTCATGGGTTGAGAGTGTTTGATGATGATAGGTCAATAGTCATGGGTTGAAGATGTATGATGATGGTCACTTGTCATGGGTTGAGGATGTCTGATGATGATTAGTGGTCATAGTTTGAAGATGTGTGATGATAGCGAATGGTCAGGGGTTGTAGATGTGTGATGATGATGATGGTCACTGGTCATGGGTTGAGGATGTGTAATGATGATCATTGGCCATGGGTTGAGGATGTTAGGATGTTCACTGGTCATGGGTTGAGGATGTATGATGATGATGGTCACTAGTAATGGGTTGTGGACGTGTGATGGTGATTGTGGTCACTAGTCATGGGTTGTGGATGTATGATGATGTTTGTCACAGGTCATGGGTCGTATATCTTTGATTGTGATGATGTTTACTTATCATGGGTTGAGAATGTGTAATGATGATGATGGTCACTGGTCATGGGTTGAGGATGAGCAATTATGGTCACCGTTCATGGGTTGAGGATGTGTGATGATGATGTTCAATGGTCATGGGTTGAGGATGTCTGATGATAATGGTCAATGGTCATGGGTTGAGGATGTGTGATGGCCTTTGGTCATGGGTTGAGGATGTGTGATGATGACTATCGTTGGTCATGGGTTAAAGGTGTGTGATGATGGCCACTGGTAATAGGCTTTGGATGTGTGATGATGATGATAGTCACTGGTCATGGGTTCAAGGTGTGTGATGATGATGATTGTCACTTGTGTGTGATGATGACTATCGTTGGTCATGGGTTAAAGGTGTGTGATGATGGCCACTGGTCATAGGCTTTGGATGTGTGATGATGATGGTCACTAGTCATGGGTTCAAGGTGTGATGATTGTCACTGGTCATGGGTTCAAGGTGTGTGATGATGATGATGATCATGTGTCATGGGTTGAGGATGTGTTATGATGTTCACTGGTCATGGTTTGAGGATGTGATGATGATCAATGGTAATGGCATGAGGATGTGTGATGATGATGGTCACTGGTCATGGGTTGAGGATGCATGATGATGATGATGGTCATTGGTCATGGGTTGAGGATATATGATGATGATGGTCACTAGTCATCGGTGTTGGATGTGCGATGGTGATGGTGGTCACTGGTCAAGGGTTGTGGATGTGTGATAATGATGATGATGGTCACTGGTCATGGGTCGTAGGTCTGTGATGGTCACTTGTTATGTGTTGAAAATGTGTGATGATGATGGTCAGTGGACATAGGTTGAGGATGAGCGATTATTTTCACTGTTCATGGGTTGAAGATGTGTGATGATGATGATGGTCAATGGTCATGGGTTGAGGATATGTAATGATGATGGTCAAAGGTCATGGGTTGAGGATGTGTGATGATGATGGTCATTGGTCATGGGTTGAGGATGTGTTATGATGTTCACTGGTCATGGGTTGAGGATGTGTGATGATGATGATGGTCAGTAGTCATGGGTTGTGGATCTGTGATGGTCATGGGTTGTGGTTGTATGATGATGATGATCGTGGTCACTCGTCATTGATCGTAGATCTTTGATTGTGATGATGGTCACTTGTCATGGGTTGAGAATGTGATGATGGTGGTCACTGGACATGGGTTGAGGATGAGTGATTATGTTCAATGTTCATGGGTAGAGGATGTGTGATGATGATGGTCAAAGGGTTAAGGATATGTGATGATGGTTAAAAGTCATGGGTTGAGGATGTGTCAAGTTCACTGGTCATGGGTTGTGGATGTGTGACGATGATCACTGGTCATGGGTTGAAGGTGTGATGATGGCCACTGGTCATAGGTTGTGGATATGTGATGATGATGATGGTCACTGATCATGGGTTAGGGAAGTGTGATGATGATGATTGTCACTGGTCATGGGTTGACGATGTGTGATGATTTTGATGGTCATTGGATGTGTTATGATGTTCACTGGTCATGGGTTGGGGATGTGAGATGATGGTCACTGGTAATAGGTTAAGGATGTGTGTTGATGAACGTCATTGGTCATGGGTTGATGATGTATGATGATGTTTACTGGTCATGGATTGAGGATGTGTGATGATGATGGTCACTGGACATGGGTTGATGATGTTTGATGATGTCACTGTTCATGGGTTGAGGATGTATGATGATGGTCACTGGTCATGGGTTGAGTTTATGTGATGATGGTCACTGGTCATTGGTTCAGGATGTGATGATGATGGTCAGTAGTCATGGGTTGTGGATATTTGAGGATGGTGATGGTCTCTGGTCATGGGTTGAGGATGTGTAATGATGATGATGGTCACTGGTCATTGGTTGTTGATATGTGATTGCGATGATTCTCACTGATCTTCGTTTGTAGATGTATGATGATGATGGTCACTGGTCATGGGTTGTGGATGTGTGATGATGATGATGGTCATAATCATGGTTTGTAGATATTTGATGATGATGAGTGTCACTAGACATGGGTTGTAGATGTGTGATGATGATGATGATGATGGTCAATGGTCGTGGGTTGAGGATGTATGATGATGATTGTCACTAGTCATGGGTTGTTGATTTGTGATGGTGATGTTGGTCACTGGTCTTGGGTTGTGGATGTGTGATGATGATGATGATGATGATGGTCTCTGGTTATTGACCGTGGAGGTGTAATGGTGATGATGGTCACTAATCATGGGTTGAGAATGTGTGATGAAGATGATGGTCACTGGTCATGGGTTGAGGATGAGAGATTATGGTCACTCGTCATAGGTTGATATAAGATGATGATGATGGTCAATCGTCATGGGTTGAGAGTGTGTGATGATTGTGGTCAATAGTCATGGGTTGAGGATGTATGATGATGGTCACTTGTCATGGGTTGAGGATGTCTGATGATTATTAGTGGTCATAGTTTGAAGATGTGTGATGATAGCGAATGGTCATGGGTGGTAGATGTGTGGTGATGATGATGGTTACTGGTCATGGGTTGAGGATGTGTAATGATGATGATCATTGGTCATGGGTTGAGGATGTTAGGATGTTCACTGGTCATGGGTTGAGGATGTATGATGATGGTCACTTGTCATGGGTTGTGGACGTGTGATGGTGATGGTGGTCACTGGTCATGGGTTGTGGATGTATGATGATGTTTGTCACAGATCATGGGTCGTATATCTGTGATTGTGATGATGTTCACTTATCATGGGTTGAGAATGTTTGATGATGATGGTCACTGGTCATGGGTTGAGGATGAGCAATTATGGTCACCGTTCATGGGTTGAGGATGTGTGATGATGATGTTCAATTGTCATGGGTTGAGGATGTCTGATGATAATGGTCAATGGTCATGGGTTGAGGATGTGTGATGGACACTGGTCATGGGTTAAAGATGTGTGATGATGGCCACTGGTCATAGGCTTTGGATGTGTGATGATGATGATGATGGTCACTAGTCATGGGTTCAAGATGTGTGATGATGATGATTGTCACTGGTCATGGGTTCAAGGTGTGTGATGATGATGATGGTTATGTGTCATGGGTTGAGGATGTGTTATGATGTTCACTGGTCAGGTTTGAGGATGTGATGATGATCAATGGTAATGGCATGAGGATGTGTGATGATGATGATGGTCACTGGTCATGGGTTGAGGATGCATGATGATGATGATGGTCATTGGTCATGGGTTGAGGATACGTGATGATGGTCAGTAGTCATGGGTGTTGAATGTGTGATGGTGATGGTGGTAACTGGTCAAGGGTTGTGGATGTGTGATAATGATGATGATGGTCACTGGTCATGGGTCGTAGATCTGTGATTGTGATGATGGTCACTTGTTATGGGTTGAAAATGTGATGATGATGATGGTCAGTGGACATAGGTTGAGGATGAGCGATTATGGTCACTGTACATGGGTTGAGGATGTGTGATGATGATGATGGTCAATGGTCATGGGTTGAGGATATGTGATGATGATGGTCAAAGGATATGGGTTGAGGATGTGTGATGATGATGAAGGTCATTGGTCATGGGTTGAGGATGTGTTATGATGTTCACTGGTCATGGGTTGAGGATGTGTGATGATGATGGTCAGTAGTCATGGGTTGTGGATCTGTGATGGTGATGGTGGTCACTGGTCATGGGTTGTGGATATATGATGATGATGATCTTGGTCACTCGTCATGAATCGTAAATCTGTGATTGTGACGATGGTCACTTTTCATGGGTTGAGAATGTGTGATGATGGTGGTCACTGGACAGGGGTTGAGGATGTGATTATATTCAATGTTCATGGGTAGAGGATGTGTGATGATGATGATGGTCAATGGTCATGGGTTAAGGATATGTAATGGTGGTTAAAGGTCATGGGTTGAGGCTCTGTGATGAAGTTCACTGGTCATGGGTTGAAGATGTGTGATGATGATCACTGGTCATGGGTTGAAGGTGTGATGATGGCCACTGGTCATAGGTTGTGGATATGTGATGATAATGGTCACTGATCATGGGTTAAAGATGTGTGATGATGATGACGGTCACTGGTCATGGGTTGGAATGTGTGATGATGGTCACTTGTAATAGGTTAAGGATGTGTTGATGAACGTCATTGGTCATGGGTTGATGATGTATGATGTTTACTGGTCATGGATTGAGGTTGTGTGATGATGATGGTCACTGGACATGGGTTGAGGATGTTTGATGATGTCACTGTTCATGGGTTGAGGATGTATGATGATGGTCACTGGTCATGGGTTGAGTTTATGTTATGATGGTCACTGGTCATTGGTTCAGGATGTGATGATGATGGTCAGTGGTCACGGGTTGTGGATATTTGAGGATGGTGATGGTCTCTGGTCATGGGTTGTGATGTGTGATGATGATGATGGTCACTGGTCATGGGTTGTTGATATGTGATTGCCATGATTGTCACTGATCTTCGTTTGTAGATGTATGATGATGATGGTCACTGGTCATGGGTTGTGGATGTGTGATGATGATGATGGTCATAGTCATGGTTTGTGGATATTTGATGATGATGAGTGTCACTAGACATGGGTTGTAGATGTGTGATGATGATGATGATGATGGTCAATGGTCGTGGGTTGAGGATGTATGATGATGATTGTCACTAGTCATGGGTTGTGGATGTGTGATGGTGATGGTGGTCACTGGTCTTGGGTTGTGGATGTGTGATGATGATGATGATGATGATGGTCACTGGTTATGGACCGTGGATGTGTGATGGTGATGATGGTCACTGATCATGGGTTGAGAATGTGTGATGATGATGGTCACTGGTCATGGGTTGAGGATGAGAGATTATGGTCACTCGTCATAGGTTGAGGATATAAGATGATGATGATGGTCAATCGTCATGGGTTGAGAGTGTGTGATGATGATGGTCAATAGTCATGGGTTGAGGATGTATGATGATGGTCACTTGTCATGGGTTGAGGATGTCTGATGATGATTAGTGGTCATAGTTTGAAGATGTGTGATGATAGCCAATGGTCATGGGTTGTAGATGTGTGATGATGATGATGGTCACTGGTCATGGGTTGAGGATGTGTAATGATGATGATGATCATTGGTCATGGGTTGAGGATGTTAGGATGTTCACTGGTCATGGGTTGAGGATGTATGATGATGATGGTCACTAGTCATGGGTTGTGGACGTGTGATGGTGATGGTGGTCACTGGTCATGGGTTCTGGATGTATGATGATGTTTGTCACAGGTCATGGGTCGTATATCTGTGATTGTGATAATGTTCACTTATCATGGGTTGAGAATGTTTGATGATGATGGTCACTGGTCATGGGTTGAGGATGAGCAATTATGGTCACCGTTCATGGGTTGAGGATGTGTGATGATGATGATGTTCAATGGTCATGGGTTGAGGATGTCTGATGATAATGATCAATGGTCATGGGTTGAGGATGTGTGATGGCCACTTGTCATGGGTTGAGGATGTGTGATGATGACTATCGTTGGTGTGTGATGATGGCCACTGGTCATAGGCTTTGGATGTGCGATGATGATGATGGTCACTAGTCATGGGTTCAAGGTGTGTGATGATGATGATTGTCACTGGTCATGGGTTCAAGGTGTGTGATGATGATGGTCATGTGTCATGGGTTGAGGATGTGTTATGATGTTCACTGGTCATGGTTTGAGGATGTGATGATGATCAATGGTAATGGCATGAGGATGTGTGATGATGATGATGGTCACTGGTCATGGGTTGAGGATGCATGATGATGATGATGGTCATTGGTCATGGGTTGAGGATATGTGATGATGATGGCCACTAGTCATGGGTGTTGGATGTGTGATGGTGATGGTGGTCACTGGTCAAGGGTTGTGGATGTGTGATAATGATGATGATGGTCACTGGTCATGGGTCGCAGGTCTGTGATTGTGATGATGGTCACTTGTTATGGGTTGAAATGTGTGATGATGATGGTCAGTGGACATAGGTTGAGGATGAGCGATTATGGTCACTGTTCATGGGTTGAGGATGTGTGATGATGATTATGGTCAATGGTCCTTGGTTGAGGATATGTGATGATGATGGTCAAAGGTCATGAGTTGAGGATGTGTGATGATGATGATGGGTATTGGTCATGGGTTGAGGATGTGTTATGATGTTCACTGGTCATGGGTTGAGGATGTGTGATGATGATGATGGTCAGTAGTCATGGGTTGTGGATCTGTGATTGTGATGATGGTCACTTGTCATGGGTTGAGAATGTGTGATGATGGTGGTCACTGGACATGGGTTGAGGATGAGTGATTATGTTCAATGTTCATGGGTAGAGGATGTGTGATGATGATGATGGTCAATGGTCATGGGTTAAGGATATGTGATAATGGTTAAAGGTCATGGGTTGAGGATGTGTGATGAAGTTCACTGGTCAGGGGTTGAGGATGTGATGATGATCACTGGTCATGGGTTGAAGGTGTGATGATGACCAATGGTCATAGGTTGTGGATATGTGATGATGATGATGGTCACTGATCATGGGTTAAGGATGTGTGATGATGATGATTGTCACTGGTTATGGGTTGACGATGTGTGATTATTTTCATGGTCATTGGATGTGTTATGATGTTCACTGGTCATGGGTTGAGGATGTGTAATGAGGATGTATGACGATGATGATGGTCACTGGCCATGGGTTGTGGATGTGTGGTGATGATGACGGTCACTGGTCATGGGTTGGGGATGTGTGATGATGGTCACTGGTAATAGGTTAAGGATGTGTGTTGATGAACGTCATTGGTCATGGGTTGATGATGTATGATGTTTACTGGTAATGGATTGAGGATATGTGATGATGATGGTCACTGGACATGGGTTGAGGATGTTTGATGATGTCACTGTTCATGGGTTGAGGATGTATGATGATGGTCACTGGTCATGGGTTGAGTTTATGTGATGATGGTCACTGGTCATTGGTTCAGGATGTGTGATGATGATGGTCAGTAGTCATGGGTTGTGGATATTTGAGGATGGTGATGGTCTCTGGTCATGGGTTGAGGATGTGTGATGATGATGATGGTCACTGGTCATGGGTTGTTGATGTGTGATTGCGATGATTGTCACTGATCTTCGTTTGTAGATGTATGATGATGATGGTCACTGGTCATGGGTTGTGGATGTGTGATGATGATGATGGTCATAGTCATGGTTTGTGGATATTTGATGATGATGAGTGTCACTAGACATGGGTTGTAGATGTGTGATGATGATGATGATGATGGTCAATGGTCGTGGGTTGAGGATGTATGATGATGATTGTCACTAGTCATGGGTTGTGGATGTGTGATGGTGATGGTGGTCACTGGTCTTGGGTTGTGGATGTGTGATGATGATGATGATGATGATGATGATGATGGTCACTGGTAACGGACCGTGGATGTGTGATGTGATGATGGTCACTGATCATGGGTAGAGAATGTGTGATGAAGATGATGGTCACTGGTCATGGGTTGAGGATGAGAGATTATGGTCACTCGTCATAGGTTGATTATATATGATGATGATGGTCAATCGTCATGGGTTGAGAGTGTGTGATGATTGTGGTCAATAGTCATGGGTTGAGGATGTCTGATGATGATTAGTGGTCATAGTGTGAAGATGTGTGATGATAGCCAATGGTCATGGGTTGTAGATGTGTGATGATGATGATGGTTACTGGTCATGGGTTGAGGATGTGTAATGATGATGATGATCATTGGTCATGGGTTGAGGATGTTAGGATGTTCACTGGTCATGGGTTGAGGATGTATGATGATGATGGTCACTAGTCATGGGTTGTGGACGTGTGATGGTGATGGTGGTCACTGGTCATGGGTTCTGGATGTATGATGATGTTTGTCTCAGGTCATGGGTTGTATATCTGTGATTGTGATGATGTTCACATATCATGGGTTGAGAATGTGTGATGATGGTGGTCACTGGTCATGGGTTGAGGATGAGCAATTATGGTCACCGTTCATAGGTTGAGGATGTGTGATGATGATGATGTTCAATGGTCATGGGATGAGGATGTTTGATGATAATGGTCAATGGTCATGGGTTGAGGATGTGTGATGGCCACTGGTCATGGGTTGAGGATGTGTGATGATGACTATCGTTGGTCATGGGTTAAAGGTGTGTGATGATGGCCACTGGTCATAGGCTTTGGATGTGTGATGATGATGATGGTCACTAGTCATGGGTTCAAGGTGTGTGATGATGATGATGATTGTCACTGGTCATTGGTTTAAGGTTCGTGATGATGATGATGATCATGTGTCAGGGGTTGAGGATGTGTTATGATGTTCACTGGTCATGGTTTGAGGATGTGATGATGATCAATGGTAATGGCATGAGGATGTGTGATAATGATGATGGTCACTGGTCATGGGTTGAGGATGCATGATGATGATGATGGTCATTGGTCATGGGTTGAGGGTATGTGATGATGATGGTCACTAGTCATGGGTGTTGGATGTGTGATGGTGATGGTGGTCACTGGTCAAGGGTTGTGGATGTGTGATAATGATGATGGCCACTGGTCATGGGTCGTAGGTCTGTGATTGTGATGATGGTCACTTGTTATGGGTTGAAAATGTGTGATGATGATGATGGTCAGTGGACATAGGTTGAGGATGAGCGATTATGGTCACTGTTCATGGGTTGAGGATGTGTGATGATGATGATGGTCAATCGTCATGGGTTGAGGATATGTAATGATGATGGTCAAAGGTCATGGGTTGAGGATGTGTGATGATGATGATGGTCATTGGTCATGGGTTGAGGATGTGTTATGATGTTCACTGGTCATGGGTTGAGGATGTGTGATGATGATGGTCAGTAGTCATGGGTTGTGGATCTGTGATGGTGATGGTGGTCACTGGTCATGGGTTGTGGATGTATGATGATGATGATCGTGGTCACTCGTCATGTATCGTAGATCTGTGATTGTGATGATGGTCACTTGTCATGGGTTGAGAATGTGTGATGATGGTGGTCACTGGACATGGGTTGAGGATGAGTGATTATGTTCAATGTTCATGGGTAGAGGATGTGTGATGATGATGATGGTCAATGGTCATGGGTTAAGGATATGTGATGATGGTTAAAGGTCATGGGTTGAGGATGTGTGATGAAGTTCACTTGTCATGGGTTGAGATGTGTGATGATGATCACTGGTCATGGGTTGAAGGTGTGATGATGGCCACTGGTCATAGGTTGTGATTATGTGATGATGATGATGGTTACTGATCATGGGTTAAGGATGTGTGATGATGATGATTGTCACTGGTCATGGGTTGACGATGTGTGATGATTTTGATGGTCATTGGATATGTTATGATGTTCACTGGTCATGGGTTGAGGATGTGTAATGAGGATGTATGACGATGATGATGGTCACTGGCCATGGGTTGTGGATGTGTGGTGATGATGACGGTCACTGGTCATGGGTTGGGGATGTGTGATGATGGTCACTGGTAATAGTTTAAGGATGTGTGTTGATGAACGTCATTGGTCATGGGTTGATGATGTATGATGATGTTTACTGGTCATGGATTGATGATGTGTGATGATGGTCACCGGACATGGGTTGAGGATGTTTGATGATGTCACTGTTCATGGGTTGAGGATGTATGATGATGGTCACTGGTAATGGGTTGAGTTTATGTGATGATGGTCACTGGTCATTGGTTCAGGATGTGTGATGATGATGGTCAGTGGTCATGGGTTGTGGATATTTGAGGATGGTGATGGTCTCTGGTCATGGGTTGAGGATGTGTGATGATGATGATGGTCATAGTCATGGTTTGTGGATATTTGATGATGATGAGTGTCACTAGACATGGGTTGTAGATGTGTGATGATGATGATGATGATGGTTAATGGTCGTGGGTTGAGGATGTATGATGATGATTGTCACTAGTCATGGGTTTTGGATGTGTGATGATGATGGTGGTCACTGGTCTTGGGTTGTGGATGTGTGATGATGATGATGATGATGGTCACTGGTCATGGACCGTGGATGTGTGATGGTGATGATGGTCACTGATCATGGGTTGAGAATGTGTGATGAAGATGATGGTCACTGGTCATGGGTTGAGGATGAGATTATGGTCACTCGTCATAGGTTGAGGATATAAGATGATGATGATGGTCAATCGTCATGGGTTGAGAGTGTGTGATGATGATTGTCAATAGTCATGGGTTGAGGATGTATGATGATGTTCACTTGTCATGGGTTGAGGATGTCTGATGATGATTAGTGGTCATAGTTTGAAGATGTGTGATGATAGCCAATGGTCATGGGTTGTAGATGTGTGATGATGATGATGGTCACTGGTCATGGGTTGAGGATATGTAATGATGATGATGATCATTGGTCATGGGTTGAGGATGTTAGGATGTTCACTGGTCATGGGTTGAGGATGTATGATGATGATGGTCAATAGTCATGGGTTGTGGACGTGTGATGGTGATGGTGGTCACTGGTCATGGGTTGTGGATGCATGATGATGTTTGTCACAGGCAATGGGTCGTATATCTGTGATTGTGATGATTTTCACTTATCATGGGTTGAGAATGTGTGATGATGATGATGGTCACTGGTCATGGGTTGAGGATGTGTGATGATAACTATCGTTGGTCATGGGTTAAAGGTGTGTGATGATGGCCACTGGTCATAGGCTTTGGATGTTTGATGATGATGATGGTCACTAGTCATGGGTTCAATGTGTGTGATGATGATGATTGTCACTGGTCATGGGTTCAAGGTGTGTGATGATGATGATGGTCATATGTCATGGGTTGAGGATGTGTTATGATGTTCACTGGTCATGGTTTGAGGATGTGATGATGATCAATGGTAATGGCATGAGGATGTGTGATGATGATGATGGTCACTGGTCATGGGTTGAGGATGCATGATGATGATGATGGTCATTGGTCATGGGTTGAGGATATGTGATGATGATGGTCACTAGTCATGGGTGTTGGATGTGTGATGGTGATGGTGGTCACTGGTCAAGGGTTGTGGATGTGTGATAATGATGATGGTCACTGGTCATGGGTCGTAGGTCTGTGATTGTGTTGATGGTCACTTGTCATACGTTGAAAATGTGTGATGATGATGATGGTCAGTGGACATATGTTGAGGATGAACGATTATGGTCACTGTTCATGGGTTGAGGATGTGTGATGATGATGATGGTCAATGTTCATGGGTTGAGGATATGTAATGATGATGGTCAAAGGTCATGGGTTGAGGATGTGTGATGATAATGATGGTCATTGGTCATGGGTTGAGGATGTGTTATGATGTTAACTGGTCATGGGTTGAGGATGTGTGATGATGATGATGGTCAGTAGTCATGGGTTGTGGATCTGTGATGGTGATGGTGGTCACTGGTCATGGGTTGTGGATGTATGATGATGATCGTGGTCACTCGTCATTGATCGTAGGTCTGTGATTGTGATGATGGTCACTTGTCATGGGTTGAGAATGTGTGATGATGGTGGTCACTGGACATGGGTTGAGGATGAGTGATTATGTTCAATGTTCATGGGTAGAGGATGTGTGATGATGATGATGGTCAATGGTCACGGGTTAAGGATATGTGATGATGGTTAAAGGTCATGGGTTGAGGATGTGTGATGAAGTTCACTGGTCATGGGTTGAGGATGTGTGATGATGATCACTGGTCATGGGTTGAGGATGTGTAATGAGGATGTATGACGATGATGATGGTCACTGGCCATGGGTTGTGGATGTGTGGTGATGATGACGGTCACTGATCATGGGTTGGGGATGTGTGATGATGGTCACTGGTAATAGGTTAAGGATGTGTGTTGATGAACGTCATTGGTCATGGGTTGATGATGTATGATGATGTTTACTGGTCATGGATTGATGATGTGTGATGATGATGGTCACTGGACATGGGTTGAGGATGTTTGATGATGTCACTGTTCATGGGTTGAGGATGTATGATGATGGTCACTGGTCATGGGTTGAGTTTATGTGATGATGGTCACTTGTCATTGGTTCAGGATGTGTGATGATGATGGTCAGTGGTCATGGGTTGTGGATATTTGAGGATGGTGATGGTCTCTGGTCATGGGTTGAGGATGTCTGATGATGATGATGGTCACTGGTCATGGGTTGTTGATGTGTGATTGCGATGATTGTCACTGATCTTCGTTTGTAGATGTATGATGATGATGATGGTCACTGGTCATGGGTTGTGGATATGTGATGATGATGATGGTCATAGTCATGGTTTGTGGATATTTGATGATGATGAGTGTCACTAGACATGGGTTGTAGATGTGTGATGATGATGATGATGATGGTTAATGGTCGTCGGTTGAGGATGTATGATGATGATTGTCACTAGTCATGGGTTGTGGATGTGTGATGGTGATGGTGGTCACTGGTCTTGGGTTGTGGATGTGTGATGATGATGATGATAATGATGGTCACTGGTTATGGACCGTGGATGTGTGATGGTGATGATGGTCACTGATCATGGGTTGAGAATGTGTGATGAAGATGATGGTCACTAGTCATGGGTTGAGGATGTATGATGATGGTCACTTGTCATGGGTTGAGGATGTCTGATGATGATTAGTGGTCATAGTTTGAAGATGTGTGATGATAGCCAATGGTCATGGGTTGTAGATGTGTTATGATGATGATGGTCACTGGTCATGGGTTGAGGATGTGTAATGTTGCTGACGATTATTGGTCATGGGTTGAGGATGTTAGGATGTTCACTGGTCATGGGTTGAGGATGTATGATGATGATGGTCACTAGTCATGGGTTGTGGACGTGTGATGGTGATGGTGGTCACTGGTCATGGGTTGTGGATGTATGATGATGTTTGTCACAGGTCATGGGTCGTATATCTGTGATTGTGATGATTTTCACTTATCATGGGTTGAGAATGTGTGATGATGATGATGGTCACTGGTCATGGGTTGAGGATGAGCAATTATGGTCACCGTTCATGGGTTGAGGATGTGTTATGATGTTCACTGGTCATGGGTTGAGGATGTGTGATGATGATGATGGTCAGTAGTCATGGGTTGTGGATCTGTGATGGTGATGGTGGTCACTGGTCATGGGTTGTGGATGTATGATGATGATGATCGTGGTCACTCGTCATTGATCGTAGGTCTGTGATTGTGATGATGGTCACTTGTCATGGGTTGAGAATGTGTGATGATGGTGGTCACTAGACATGGGTTGAGGATGAGTGATTATGTTCAATGTTCATGGGTAGAGGATGTGTGATGATGATGATGGTCAATGGTCACGGGTTAAGGATATGTGATGATGGTTAAAGGTCATGGGTTGAGGATGTGTGATGAAGTTCACTGGTCATGGGTTGAGGAGGTGTGATGATGATCACTGGTCATGGGTTGTAGGTGTGATGATGGCCACTGGTCATAGGTTGTGGATATGTGATGATGATGATGGTCACTGGTCATGGGTTGATTATGTATGATGATGTTTACTGGTCATGGATTGATGATGTGTGATGATGATGGTCACTGGACATGGGTTGAGGATGTTTGATGTCACTGTTCATGGGTTGAGGATGTATGATTGTCACTGGTCATGGGTTGACGATGTGTGATGATTTTGGTCATTGGATGTGTTATGATGTTCACTGGTCATGGGTTGAGGATGTGTAATGAGGATGTATGACGATGATGATGGTCACTGGCCATGGGTTGTGGATGCGTGGTGATGATGACGGTCACTGGTCATGGGTTGGGGATGTGTGATGATGGTCACTGGTAATAGGTTAAGGATGTGTGTTGATGAACGTCATTGGTCATGGGTTGATTATGTATGATGATGTTTACTGGTCATGGATTGATTGGACATGGGTTGAGGATGTTTGATGTCACTGTTCATGGGTTGAGGATGTATGATGATGGTCACTGGTCATGGGTTGAGTTTATGTGATGATGGTCACTGGTCATTGGTTCAGGGTGTGTGATGATGGTCAGTGGTCATGGGTTGTGGATATTTGAGGATGGTGATGGTCTCTGGTCATGGGTTGAGGATGTGTGATGATGATGATGGTCACTGGTCATGGGTTGTTGATGTCTGATTGCGATGATTGTCACTGATATTCGTTTGTAGATGATGATGATGGTCATTGGTCATGGGTTGTGGATGTGTGATGATGATGATTGTCATAGTCATGGTTTGCTGATATTTGATGATGATGAGTGTCACTAGACATGGGTTGTAGATGTGTGATGATGATGATGATGATGGTCAATGGTCGTGTGTTGAGGATGTATGATGATGATTGTCACAAGTCATGGGTTGTGGATGTGTGATGATGATGATGATGATGATGGTCACTGGTTATGGACCGTGGATGTGTGATGGTGATGATGGTCACTGATCATGGGTTGAGAATGTATGATGAAGATGATGGTCACTGGTCATGGGTTGAGGATGAGAGATTATGGTCACTCGTCATTGGTTGAGGATATAAGATGATGATGATGGTCAATCGTCATGGGTTGAGAGTGTGTGATGATGATGGTCAATCGTCATGGGTTGAGGATGTATGATGATGGTCACTTGTCATGGGTTGAGGATGTCTGATGATGATTAGTGGTCATAGTTTGAAGATGTGATGATAGTCATGGGTTGTAGATGTGTGATGATGATGATGGTCACTGGTCATGGGTTGAGGATGTTTAATGATGATGATGATCATTGGTCATGGGTTGAGGATGTTAGGATGTTCACTGGTCATGGGTTGTGGATGTATGATGATGATGGTCACTAGTCATGGGTTGTGACGTGTGATGGTGATGGTGGTCACTGGTCATGGGTTGTGGATGTATGATGATGTTTGTCACAGGTCATGGGTCGTATATCTGTGATTGTGATGATGTTCACTTATCATGGGTTGAGAATATGTGATGATGATGATGGTCATTGGTCATGGGTTGAGAATGAGCAATTATGGTCACCGTTCATGGGTTGAGGATGTGTGATGATGATGATGTTCAATGGTCATGGGTTGAGGATGTCTGATGATAATGGTCAATGGTCATGGGTTGAGAATGTGTGATGGCCACTGGTCATGGGTTGAGGATGTGTGATGATGACTCTCGTTGGTCATGTGTTAAAGGTGTGTGATGATGGCCACTGGTCAGTCATAGGCTTTGGATGTGTGATGATGATGATGGTCACTATTCATGGGTTCAAGGTGTGTGATGATGATGATTGTCACTGGTCATGGGTTCAAGGTGTGTGATGATGATGATGATCATGTGTCATGGGTTGAGGATGTGTTATGATGTTCACTTGTCATGGTTTGAGGATGTGATGATGATCAATGGTAATGGCATGAGGATGTGTGATGATGATGATGGTCACTGGTCATGGGTTGATGATGCATGATGATGATGATGGTCATTTTTCATGGGTTGAGGATATGTGATGATGATGGTCACTAGTCATGGGTGTTGGATGTGTGATGGTGATGGTGGTCACTGGTCAAGGGTTGTGGATGTGTGATAATGATGATGATGGTCACTGGTCATGGCTCGTAGGTCTGTGATTGTGATGATGGTCACTTGTCATGGGTTGAGAATGTGTGATGATGGTGGTCACTGGACATGGGTTGAGGATGAGTGATTATGTTCAATGTTCAAGGGTAGAGGATGTGTGATGATGATGGTCAATGGTCATGGGTTAAGGATATGTGATGATGGTTAAAGGTCATGGGTTGAGGATGTGTGATGAAGTTCACTGGTCATGGGTTGAGGATGTGTAATGATGATCACTGGTCATGGGTTGAAGGTGTGATGATGGCCACTGGTCATAGGTTGTGGATATGTGATGATAACGATGGTCACTGATCATGGGTTAAGGATGTGTGATGATGATGATTGTCACTGGTCATGGGTTGACGATGTGTGATGATTTTGATGGTCATTGGATGTGTTATGATGTTCACTGGTCATGGGTTGAGGATGTGTAATGAGGATGTATGACGATGATGATGGTCACTGGCCATGGGTTGTGGATGTATGGTGATGATGACGGTCACTGGTCATGGGTTGGGGATGTGTGATGATGGTCACTGGTAATAGGTTAAGGATGTGTGTTGATGAACGTCATTGGTCATTGGTTGATGATGTATGATGATGTTTACTGGTCATGAATTGAGGATGTGTGATGATGATGGTCACTGGACATGGGTTGAGGATGTTTGATGATGTCTCTAGTCATGGGTTGAGGATGTATGATGATGGTCACTGGTCATGGGTTGAGTTTATGTGATGATGGTCACTGGTCATTGGTTCAGGATGTGTGATGATGATGGTCAGTGGTCATAGGTTGTGGATATTTGAGGATGGTGATGGTCTCTGGTCATGGGTTGAGGATATGTGATGATGATGATGGTCACTGGGCATGGTTTGTTGACGTGTGATTGCGATGATTGTCACTGATCTTCGTTTGTAGATGTATAATGATGATGGTCACTGGTCATGGGTTGTGGATGTGTGATGATGATGATGGTCATAGTCATGGTTTGTGGATATTTGATGATGATGAGTGTCACTAGACATGGGTTGTAGATGTATGATGTTGATGATGATGATTGTCGTGGGTTGAGGATGTATGATGATGATTGTCACTAGTCATGGGTTGTGGATGTGTGATGGTGATGGTGGTCACTGGTCTTGGGTTGTGGATGTGTGATGATGATGATGATGATGATGGTCACTGTTTATGGACCGTGTATGTGTGATGATGATGATGGTCACTGATCATGGGTTGAGAATGTGTGATGAAGATGATGGTCACTGGTCATGGGTTGAGGATGAGAGATTATGGTCACTCGTCATAGGTTGAGGATATAAGATGATGATGATGGTCAATCGTCATGGGTTGAGAGTGTGTGATGATGATGGTCGATAGTCATGGGTTGAGGATGTATGATGATGGTCACCTGTCATGGGTTGAGGATGTCTGATGATGATTAGTCGTCATAGTTTGAAGACATGTGATGATAGCCAATGGTCATGGGTTGTAGATGTGTGATGATGATGATGGTCACTGGTCATGGGTTGAGGATGTGTAATGATGATGATCATTGGTCATGGGTTGAGGATGTTAGGATGTTCACTGGTCATGGGTTGAGGATGTATGATGATGATGGTCACTAGTCATGGGTTGTGGACGTGTGATGGTGATGGTGGTCACTGGTCATGTGTTGTGGATGTATGATGATGTTTGTCAAAGGTCATGGGTCGTATATCTGTGATTGTGATGATGTTCACTTATCATGGGTTGAGTATGTGTGATGATGATGGTCACTTGTCATGGGTTGAGAATGAGCAATTATGGTCACCGTTCATGGGTTGAGGATGTGTGATGATGTTCAATGGTCGTGGTTTGAGGATGTCTGATGATAATGGTCAAATGTCATGGGTTGAGGATGTGTGATGGCCATTGGTCATGGGTTGAGGATGTGTGATGATGACTCGTTGGTCATGGGTTAAAGGTGTGTGATGATGGCCACTGGTCATAGGCTTTGGATGTGTGATGATGATGATGGTCACTAGTCATGGGTTCAAGGTGTGTGAAGATGATGATTGTCACTGGTCATGGGTTCAAGGTGTGTGATGATGATGATGATCATGTGTCATGGGTTGAGGATGTGTTATGATGTTCACTGGTCATGGTTTGAGGATGTGATGATGATCAATGGTAATGGCATGAGGATGTGTGATGATGATGATGGTCACTGGTCATGGGTTGAGGATGCATGATGATGATGGTCATTGGTCATGGGTTGAGGATATGTGATGATGATGGGTGTTGGATGTGTGATGGTGATGGTGGTCACTGGTCAAGGGTTGTGGATGTGTGATAATGATGATGATGGTCACTGGTCATGGGTCGCAGGTCTGTGATTGTGTTGATGGTCACTTGTCATTCGTTGAAAATGTGTGATGATGATGATGGTCAGTGGACATAGGTTGAGGATGAGCGATTATGGTCACCTTTCATGGGTTGAGGATGTGTGATGATGATGATGGTCAATGGTCATGGGTTGAGGATATGTAATGATGATGGTCAAAGGTCATGGGTTGAGGATGTGTGATGATGATGATGGTCATTGGTCATGGGTTGAGGATGTGTTATGATGTTCACTGGTCATGGGTTGAGGATGTGTGATGATGATGATGGTCAGTAGTCATGGGTTGTGGATCTGTGATGGTGATGGTGGTCACTGGTCATGGGTTGTGGATGTATGATGATGATGATCGTGGTCACTCGTCATTGATCGTAGATCTGTGATTGTGATGATGGTCACTTGTCATGGGTTGAGAATGTGTGATGATGGTGGTCACTGGACATGGGTTGAGGATGAGTGATTATGTTCAATGTTCATGGGTAGAAGATGTGTGATGATGATGATGGTCAATGGTCATGGGTTAAGGATATGTGATGATGGTTAAAGGTCATGGGTTGAGGATGTGTGATGAAGTTCACTGGTCATGGGTTGAGGATGTGTGATGATGATCACTGGTCATGGGTTGAAGGTGTGATGATGGCCACTGGTCATAGGTTGTGGATATGTGATGATGATGATGGTCACTAATCATGGGTTAAGGATGTGTGATGATTGATGATTGTCACTGGTCATGGGTTGACGTTGTGTGATGATTTTGATGGTCATTGGATGTGTTATGATGTTCACTAGTCATGGGTTGAGGATGTGTAATGAGGATGTATGACGATGATGA
Organism: Panulirus ornatus; assembly: GCF_036320965.1. Lineage (NCBI taxonomy): Eukaryota > Metazoa > Arthropoda > Malacostraca > Decapoda > Palinuridae > Panulirus > Panulirus ornatus. The sequence continues at coordinate 31,219,439 of NC_092273.1, forward strand.
TGGTCACTGGCCATGGGTTGTGGATGTATGGTGATGATGACGGTCACTGGTCATCGGTTGGGTATGTCTGATGATGGTCACTGGTAATAGGTTAAGGATGTGTGTTGATGAACGTCATTGGTCATGGGTTGATGATGTATGATGATGTTTACTGGTCATGGATTGAGGATGTGTGATGATGATGGTCACTGGACATGGGTTGAGGATGTTTGATGATGTCACTGGTCATGGGTTGAGGATGTATGATGATGGTCACTGGTCATGGGTTGAGTTTATGTGATGATGGTCACTGGTCATCGGTTCAGGATGTGTGATGATGATGGTCAGTGGTCATGGGTTGTGGATATTTGAGGATGGTGATGGTCTCTGGTCATGGGTTGAGGATGTCTGATGATGATGATGGTCACTGGTCATGGGTTGTTGATGTGTGATTGCGATGATTGTCACTGAGCTTCGTTTGTAGATGTATGATGATGATGATGGTCACTGGTCATGGGTTGTGGATATGTGATGATGATGATGGTCATAGTCATGGTTTGTGGATATTTGATGATGATGAGTGTCACTAGACATGGGTTGTAGATGTGTGATGATGATGATGATGATGGTCAATGGTCGTGGGTTGAGGATGTATGATGATGATTGTCACTAGTCATGGGTTGTGGATGTGTGATGGTGATGATGATGATGGTCACTGGTTATGGACCGTGGATGTGTGATGGTGATGATGGTCACTGATCATGGGTTGAGAATGTGTGATGAAGATGATGGTCACTAGTCATGGGTTGAGGATGAGAGATTATAGTCACTCGTCATAGGTTGAGGATATAACATGATGATGATGGTCAATCGTCATGGGTTGAGAGTGTGTGATGATGATGGTCAATAGTCATGGGTTGAGGATGTATGATGATGGTCACTTGTCATGGGTTGAGGATGTCTGATGATGATTAGTGGTCATAGTTTGAAGATGTGTGATGATAGCCAATGGTCATGGGTTGTAGATGTGTGATGATGATGATGGTCACTGGTCATGGGTTGAGGATGTGTAATGTTGCTGACGATTATTGGTCATGGGTTGAGGATGTTAGGATGTTCACTGGTCATGGGTTGAGGATGTATGATGATGATGGTCACTAGTCATGGGTTGTGGACGTGTGATGGTGATGGTGGTCACTGGTCATGGGTTGTGGATGTATGATGATGTTTGTCACAGGTCATGGGTCGTATATCTGTGATTGTGATGATTTTCACTTATCATGGGTTGAGAATGTGATGATGATGATGGTCACTGGTCATGGGTTGAGGATGAGCAATTATGGTCACCGTTCATGGGTTGAGGATGTGTGATGATGATGATTTTCAATGTTTTTGGGTTGAGGATGTCTGATGATAATGGTCAATGGTCATGGGTTGAGGATGTGTGATGGCCACTGGTCATGGGTTGAGGATGTGTGATGATGACTATCGTTGGTCATGGGTTAAAGGTGTGTGATGATGGCCACTGGTCATAGGCTTTGGATGTGTGATGATGATGATGGTCACTAGTCATGGGTTCAAGGTGTGTGATGATGATTGTCACTGGTCATGGGTTCAAGGTATGTGATGATGATGATGATCATGTGTCATGGGTTGAGGATGTGTTATGATGTTCACTGGTCATGGTTTGAGGATGTGTTGATGATCAATGGTAATGGCATGAGGATGTGTGATGATGATGATGGTCACTGGTCAGGGGTTGAGGATGCATGATGATGATGATGGTCATTGGTCATGGGTTGAGGATATATGATGATGATGGTCACTAGTCATGGGTTTTGGATGTGTGATGGTGATGGTGGTCACTGGTCAAGGGTTGTGGATGTGTGATAATGATGATGATGGTCACTGGTCATGGGTCGTAGGTCTGTGATTGTGATGATAGTCACTTGTTATGGGTTGAAAATGTGTGATGATGATGGTCAGTGGACATAGGTGGAGGATGAGCGATTATGGTCACTGTTCATGGGTTGAGGATGTGTGATGATGATGATGGTCAATGGTCATGGGTTGAGGATATGTAATGATGATGGTGAAAGGTCATGGGTTAAGGATGTGTGATAATGATGATGGTCATTGGTCATGGGTTGAGGATGTGTTATGATGTTCACTGGTCATAGGTTGAGGATGTGTGATGATGATGATGGTCAGTAGTCATGGGTTGTGGATCTGTGATGGTGATGGCGGTCACTGGTCATGGGTTGTGGTTGTATGATGATGATCGTGGTCACTCGTCATTGAAAATGTGTGATGATGATAATGGTCAGTGGACATGTGGACATAGGTTGAGGATGAGCGATTATGGTCACTGTTCATGGGTTGAGGATGTGTGATGTTGATGATGGTCAATGGTCATGGGTTGAGGATATGTGATGATGATGGTGAAAGGTCATGGGTTGAGGACGTGTGATGATGATGATGGTTATTGGTCATGGGTTGAGGATGTGTTATGATGTTCACTGGTCATGGGTTGAGTATGTGTGATGATGATGGTCAGTAGTCATGGGTTGTGGATCTGTGATGGTGATGGTGGTCACTGGTCATGGGTTGTGGATGTATGATGATGATGATCGTGGTCACTCGTCATGTATCGTAGATCTGTGATTGTGATGATGGTCACTTGTCATGGGTTGAGAATGTGTGATGATGGTGGTCACTGGACATGGGTTGAGGATGAGTGATTATGTTCAATGTTCATGGGTAGAGGATGTGTGATGATGATGATGGTCAATGGTCATGGGTTAAGGATAAATGATAATGGTTAAAGGTCATGGGTTGAGGATGTGTGATGAAGTTCACTGGTCAGGGGTTGAGGATGTGTGATGGTGATCACTGGTAATGGGTTGAGGGTGTGATGATGACCAATGGTCATAGGTTGTGGATATGTGATGATGATGATGGTCACTGATCATGGGTTAAGGATGTGTGATGATGATGATTGTCACTGGTCATGGGTTGACGATGTGTGATGATTTTGAAGGTCATTGGATGTGTTATGATGTTCACTGGTCATGGGTTGAGGATGTGTAATGAGGATGTATGACGATGATGATGGTCACTGGCCATTGGTTGTGGATGTGTGGTGATGATGACGGTCACTGGTCATGGGTTGGGGATGTGTTATGATGGTCACTGGTAATAGGTTAAGGATGTGTTGATGAACGTCATTGGTCATGGGTTGATGATGTATGATGATGTTTACTGGTCATGGATTGAGGATATGTGATGAAGATTGTCACTGGACATGGGTTGAGGATGTTTGATGATGTCACTGTTCATGGGTTGAGGATGTATGATGATGGTCACTGGTCATGGGTTGAGTTTATGTGATGATGGTCACTGGTCATTGGTTCAGGATGTGTGATGATGATGGTCAGTGGTCATGGGTTGTGGATATTTGAGGATGGTGATGGTCTCTGGTCATGGGTTGAGGATGTGTGATGATGATGATTGTCACTGGTTATGGGTTGTTGATGTGTGATTGCGATGATTGTCACTGATCTTCGTTTGTAGATGTATGATGATGATGGTCACTGGTCATGGGTTGTGGATGTGTGATGATGATGATGGTCATAGTCATGGTTTGTGGATATTTGATGATGATGAGTGTCACTAGACATGGGTTGTAGATGTGTGATGATGATGATGATGGTCAATGGTCGTGGGTTGAGGATGTATGATGATTATTGTCACTAGTCATGGGTTGTGGATGTGTGATGGTGATGGTGGTCACTGGTCTTGGGTTGTTGATGTGTGATGATGATGATGATGATGGTCACTGGTCATGGACTGTGGATGTGTGATGGTGATGATGGTCACTGATCATGTGTTGAGAATGTGTGATGAAGATGATGGTCACTGGTCATGGGTTGAGGATGAGAGATTATGGTCACTCGTCATAGGTTGAGGATATAAGATGATGATGATGGTCAATCGTCATGGGTTGAGAGTGTGTGATGATGATGGTCAATAGTCATGGGTTGAGGATGTATGATGATGGTCACTTGTCATGGGTTGATAATGTCTGATGATGATTAGTGGTCATAGTTTGAAGATGTGTGATGATAGCCAATGGTCATGGGTTGTAGATGTGTGATGATGATGATGGTCACTGGTCATGGGTTGAGGATGTGTAATGATGATGATGATCATTGGTCATGGGTTGAGGATGTTAGGATGTTCACTGGTCATGGGTTGAGGATGTATGATGATGATGGTCACTAGTCATGGGTGTTGGACGTGTGATGGTGATGGTGATGGTGGTCACTGGTCATGGGTTGTGGATGTATGATGATGTTTGTCACAGGTCATGGGTCGTATATCTGTGATTGTGATGATGTTCACTTATCATGGGTTGAGAATGTGTGATGATGATGATGGTCACTGGTCATGGGTTGAGGATGAGCAATTATGGTCACCGTTCATGGGTTGAGGATGTCATGATGATGATGTTCAATGGTCATGGGTTGAGGATGTCTGATGATAATGGTCAATGGTCATGGGTTGAGGATGTGTAATGGCCACTGGTCATGGGTTGAGGATGTGTGATGATGACTATCGTTGGTCATGGGTTAAAGGTGTGTGATGATGGCCACTGGTCATAGGCTTTGGAAGTGTGATGATGATGATGGTCACTAGTCATGGGTTCAAGGTGTGTGATGATGATTTTCACTGGTCATGGGTTCGAGATGTGTGATGATGATGATGGTCATGTGTCATGGGTTGAGGATGTGTTATGATGTTCACTGGTCAGGGTTTGAGGATGTGATGATGAATGGTAATGGCATGAGGATGTGTGATGATGATGATGGTCACTGGTCATGGGTTGAGAATGCATGATGATGATGATGGTCATTGGTCATGGGTTGAGGATATGTGATGATGATGGTCACTAGTCATGGGAGTTGGATGTGTGATGATGATGGTGGTCACTGGTCAAGGGTTGTGGATGTGTGATAATGATGATGATGGTCACTGGTCATGGGTCGTAGGTCTGTGATTGTGATGATGGTCACTTGTTATGGGTTGAAAATGTGTGATGATGATGATGGTCGGTGGACATATGTTGAGGATGAGCGATTATGGTCACTGTTCATGGGTTGAGGATGTGTGATGATGATGATGGTCAATGGTCATGGGTTGAGGATATGTAATGATGATGGTCAAAGGTCATGGGTTGAGGATGTGTGATGATGATGATGGTCATTGGTCATAGGTTGAGGATGTGTTATGATGTTCACTGGTCATGGGTTGAGGATGTGTGATGATGATGATGGTCAGTAGTCATGGGTTGTGGATCTGTGATGGTGATGGTGGTCACTGTTCATGGGTTGTGGATGTATGATGATGATGATCGTGGTCACTCGTCATTGATCGTAGATCTGTGATTGTGATGATGGTCACTTGTCATGGGTTGAGAATGTGTGATGATGGTGGTCACTGGACATGGGTTGAGGATGAGTGATTATGTTCAATGTTCATGGGTAGAGGATGTGTGATGATGATGATGGTCAATGGTCATGGGTTAAGGATATGTGATGATGGTTAAAGGTCATGGGTTGAGGATGTGTGATGAAGTTCACTGGTCATGGGTTGTGGATGTGTGATGATGATCACTGGTCATGGGTGGAAGGTGTGATGATGGCCACTGGTCATAGGTTGTGGATATGTGATGATGATGATGGTCACTGATCATGGGTTAAGGATATGTGATGATGATGATTGTCACTGGTCATGGGTTGACGATGTGTGATGATTTTGATAGTCATTGGATGTGTTATGATGTTCACTGGTCATGGGTTGAGGATGTGTAATGAGGATGTATGACGATGATGATGGTCACTGGCCATGGGTTGTGGATGTGTGGTGATGATGACGGTCACTGGTCATGGGTTGGGGATGTGAGATGATGGTCACTGGTAATAGGTTAAGGATGTGTGTTGATGAACGTCATTGGTCATGGGTTGATGATGTATGATGATGTTTACTGGTCATGGATTGAGGATGTGTGATGATGATGGTCACTGGACATGGGTTGAGGATGTTTGATGACGTCACTGTTCATTTGTTTAGGATGTATGATGATGGTCACTGGTCATGGGTTGAGTTTATGTGATGATGGTCACTGGTCATTGGTTGAGGATGTGTGATGATGATGGTCAGTGGTCATGGGTTGTGGATATTTGAGGATGGTGATGGTCTCCGGTCATGGGTTGAGGATGTGTGATGATGATGGTGGTCACTGGTCATGGGTTGTTGATATGTGATTGCGATGATTGTCACTGATCTTCGTTTGTAGATGTATGATGATGATGGTCACTGGTCATGGGTTGTGAATATGTGATGATGATGATGGTCACTGGTCATGGGTTGAGGATGCATGATGATGATGGTCATTGGTCATGGGTTGAGGATATGTGATGATGATGGGTGTTGGATGTGTGATGGTGATGGTGGTCACTGGTCAAGGGTTGTGGATGTGTGATAATGATGATGATGGTCACTGGTCATGGGTCGCAGGTCTGTGATTGTGTTGATGGTCACTTGTCATGCGTTGAAAATGTGTGATGATGATGATGGTCAGTGGACATAGGTTGAGGATGAGCGATTATGGTCACCTTTCATGGGTTGAGGATGTGTGATGATGATGATGGTCAATGGTCATGGGTTGAGGATATGTAATGATGATGGTCAAAGGTCATGGGTTGAGGATGTGTGATGATGATGATGGTCATTGGTCATGGTTTGAGGATGTGTTATGATGTTCACTGGTCATGGGTTGAGGATGTGTGATGATGATGATGGTCAGTAGTCATGGGTTGTGGATCTGTGATGGTGATGGTGGTCTCTGGTCATGGGTTGTGGATGTATGATGATGATGATCGTGGTCACTCGTCATTGATCGTAGATCTGTGATTGTGATGATGGTCACTTGTCATGGGTTGAGAATGTGTGATGATGGTGGTCACTGGACATGGGTTGAGGATGAGTGATTATGTTCAATGTTCATGGGTAGATGTGTGATGATGATGATGGTCAATGGTCATGGGTTAAGGATATGTGATGATGGTTAAAGGTCATGGGTTGAGGATGTGTGATGAAGTTCACTGGTCATGGGTTGAGGATGTGTGATGATGATCACTGGTCATGGGTTGAAGGTGTGATGATGGCCACTGGTCATAGGTTGTGGATATGTGATGATGATGATGGTCACTAATCATGGGTTAAGGATGTGTGATGATTGATGATTGTCACTGGTCATGGGTTGACGTTGTGTGATGATTTTGATGGTCATTGGATGTGTTATGATGTTCACTAGTCATGGGTTGAGGATGTGTAATGAGGATGTACGACGATGATGATGGTCACTGGCCATGGGTTGTGGATGTGTGGTGATGATGACCGTCACTGATCATGGATTGGGGATGTGTGATGATGGTCACTGGTAATAGGTTAAGGATGTGTGTTGATGAACGTCATTGGTCATGGGTTGATGATGTATGATGATGTTTACTGGTCATGGATTGATGATGTGTGATGATGATGGTCACTGGACATGGGTTGAGGATGTTTGATGATGTCACTGTTCATGGGTTGAGGATGTATGATGATGGTCACTGGTCATGGGTTGAGTTTATGTGATGATGGTCACTGGTCATTGGTTCAGGATGTGTGATGATGATGGTCAGTGGTCATGGGTTGTGGATATTTGAGGATGGTGATGGTCTCTGGTCATGGGTTGAGGATGTCTGATGATGATGATGGTCACTGGTCATGGGTTGTTGATGTGTGATTGCGATGATCGTCACTGATCTTCGTTTGTAGATGTATGATGATGATGATGGTCACTGGTCATGGGTTGTGGATATGTGATGATGATGATGGTCATAGTCATGGTTTGTGGATATTTGATGATGATGAGTGTCACTAGACATGGGTTGTAGATGTGTGATGATGATGATGATGATGTTTAATGGTCGTCGGTTGAGGATGTATGATGATGATTGTCACTAGTCATGGGTTGTGGATGTGTGATGGTGATGGTGGTCACTGGTCTTGGGTTGTGGATGTGTGATGATGATGATGATAATGATGGTCACTGGTTATGGACCGTGGATGTGTGATGGTGATGATGGTCACTGATCATGGGTTGAGAATGTGTGATGAAGATGATGGTCACTAGTCATGGGTTGAGGATGTATGATGATGGTCACTTGTCATGGGTTGAGGATGTCTGATGATGATTAGTGGTCATAGTTTGAAGATGTGTGATGATAGCCAATGGTCATGGGTTGTAGATGTGTGATGATGATGATGGTCACTGGTCATGGGTTGAGGATGTGTAATGTTGCTGACGATTATTGGTCATGGGTTGAGGATGTTAGGATGTTCACTGGTCATGGGTTGAGGATGTATGATGATGATGGTCACTAGTCATGGGTTGTGGACGTGTGATGGTGATGGTGGTCACTGGTCATGGGTTGTGGATGTATGATGATGTTTGTCACAGGTCATGGGTCGTATATCTGTGATTGTGATGATTTTCACTTATCATGGGTTGAGAATGTATGATGATGATGATGGTCACTGGTCATGGGTTGAGGATGAGCAATTATGGTCACCGTTCATGGGTTGAGGATGTGTTATGATGTTCACTGGTCATGGGTTGAGGATGTGTGATGATGATGATGGTCAGTAGTCATGGGTTGTGGATTTGTGATGGTGATGGTGGTCACTGGTCATGGGTTGTGGATGTATGATGATGATGATCGTGGTCACTCGTCATTGATCGTAGGTCTGTGATTGTGATGATGGTCACTTGTCATGGGTTGAGAATGTGAGATGATGGTGGTCACTGGACATGGGTTGAGGATGAGTGATTATGTTCAATGTTCATGGGTAGAGGATGTGTGATGATGATGATGGTCAATGGTCACGGGTTAAGGATATGTGATGATGGTTAAAGGTCATGGGTTGAGGATGTGTGATGAAGTTCACTGGTCATGGGTTGAGGAGGTCTGATGATGATCACTGGTCATGGGTTGTAGGTGTGATGATGGCCACTGGTCATAGGTTGTGGATATGTGATGATGATGATGGTCACTGGTCATGGGTTGATTATGTATGATGATGTTTACTGGTCATGGATTGATGATGTGTGATGATGATGGTCACTGGACATGGGTTGAGGATGTTTGATGTCACTGTTCATGGGTTGAGGATGTATGATGATTGTCACTGGTCATGGGTTGACGATGTGTGATTTTGGTCATTGGATGTGTTATGATGTTCACTGGTCATGGGTTGAGGATGTGTAATGAGGATGTATGACGATGATGATGGTCACTGGCCATGGGTTGTGGATGCGTGGTGATGATGACGGTCACTGGTCATGGGTTGGGATGTGTGATGATGGTCACTGGTAATAGGTTAAGGATGTGTGTTGATGAACGTCATTGGTCATGGGTTGATTATGTATGATGATGTTTACTGGTCATGGATTGATTGGACATGGGTTGAGGATGTTTGATGTCACTGTTCATGGGTTGAGGATGTATGATGATGGTCACTGGTCATGGGTTGAGTTTATGTGATGATGGTCACTGGTCATTGGTTCAGGGTGTGTGATGATGGTCAGTGGTCATGGGTTGTGGATATTTGAGGATGGTGATGGTCTCTGGTCATGGGTTGAGGATGTGTGATGATGATGATGGTCACTGGTCATGGGTTGTTGATGTCTGATTGCGATGATTGTCACTGATATTCGTTTGTAGATGATGATGATGGTCATTGGTCATGGGTTTTGGATGTGTGATGATGATGATTGTCATAGTCATGGTTTGCTGATATTTGATGATGATGAGTGTCACTAGACATGGGTTGTAGATGTGTGATGATGATGATGATGATGGTCAATGGTCGTGGGTTGAGGATGTATGATGATGATTGTCACAAGTCATGGGTTGTGGATGTGTGATGATGATGATGATGATGATGGTCACTGGTTATGGACCGTGGATGTGTGATGGTGATGATGGTCACTGATCATGGGTTGAGAATGTATGATGAAGATGATGGTCACTGGTCATGGGTTGAGGATGAGAGATTATGGTCACTCGTCATTGGTTGAGGATATAAGATGATGATGATGGTCAATCGTCATGGGTTGAGAGTGTGTGATGATGATGGTCAATAGTCATGGGATGAGGATGTATGATGATGGTCACTTGTCATGGGTTGAGGATGTCTGATGATGATTAGTGGTCATAGTTTGAAGATGTGTGATGATAGTCATGGGTTGTAGATGTGTGATGATGATGATGGTCACTGGTCATGGGTTGAGGATGTTTAATGATGATGATGATCATTGGTCATGGGTTGAGGATGTTAGGATGTTCACTCGTCATGGGTTGTGGATGTATGATGATGATGGTCACTAGTCATGGGTTGTGACGTGTGATGGTGATGGTGGTCACTGGTCATGGGTTGTGGATATATGATGATGTTTGTCACAGGTCATGGGTCGTATATCTGTGATTGTGATGATGTTCACTTATCATGGGTTGAGAATATGTGATGATGATGATGGTCACTGGTCATGGGTTGTTGATGTGTGATTGCGATGATCGTCACTGATCTTCGTTTGTAGATGTATGATGATGATGATGGTCACTGGTCATGGGTTGTGGATATGTGATGATGATGATGGTCATAGTCATGGTTTGTGGATATTTGATGATGATGAGTGTCACTAGACATGGGTTGTAGATGTGTGATGATGATGATGATGATGGTTAATGGTCGTCGGTTGAGGATGTATGATGATGATTGTCACTAGTCATGGGTTGTGGATGTGTGATGGTGATGGTGGTCACTGGTCTTGGGTTGTGGATGTGTGATGATGATGATGATAATGATGGTCACTGGTTATGGACCGTGGATGTGTGATGGTGATGATGGTCACTGATCATGGGTTGAGAATGTGTGATGAAGATGATGGTCACTAGTCATGGGTTGAGGATGTATGATGATGGTCACTTGTCATGGGTTGAGGATGTCTGATGATGATTAGTGGTCATAGTTTGAAGATGTGTGATGATAGCCAATGGTCATGGGTTGTAGATGTGTGATGATGATGATGGTCACTGGTCATGGGTTGAGGATGTGTAATGTTGCTGACGATTATTGGTCATGGGTTGAGGATGTTAGGATGTTCACTGGTCATGGGTTGAGGATGTATGATGATGATGGTCACTAGTCATGGGTTGTGGACGTGTGATGGTGATGGTGGTCACTGGTCATGGGTTGTGGATGTATGATGATGTTTGTCACAGGTCATGGGTCGTATATCTGTGATTGTGATGATTTTCACTTATCATGGGTTGAGAATGTGTGATGATGATGATGGTCACTGGTCATGGGTTGAGGATGAGCAATTATGGTCACCGTTCATGGGTTGAGGATGTGTTATGATGTTCACTGGTCATGGGTTGAGGATGTGTGATGATGATGATGGTCAGTAGTCATGGGTTGTGGATTTGTGATGGTGATGGTGGTCACTGGTCATGGGTTGTGGATGTATGATGATGATGATCGTGGTCACTCGTCATTGATCGTAGGTCTGTGATTGTGATGATGGTCACTTGTCATGGGTTGAGAATGTGAGATGATGGTGGTCACTGGACATGGGTTGAGGATGAGTGATTATGTTCAATGTTCATGGGTAGAGGATGTGTGATGATGATGATGGTCAATGGTCACGGGTTAAGGATATGTGATGATGGTTAAAGGTCATGGGTTGAGGATGTGTGATGAAGTTCACTGGTCATGGGTTGAGGAGGTCTGATGATGATCACTGGTCATGGGTTGTAGGTGTGATGATGGCCACTGGTCATAGGTTGTGGATATGTGATGATGATGATGGTCACTGGTCATGGGTTGATTATGTATGATGATGTTTACTGGTCATGGATTGATGATGTGTGATGATGATGGTCACTGGACATGGGTTGAGGATGTTTGATGTCACTGTTCATGGGTTGAGGATGTATGATGATTGTCACTGGTCATGGGTTGACGATGTGTGATTTTGGTCATTGGATGTGTTATGATGTTCACTGGTCATGGGTTGAGGATGTGTAATGAGGATGTATGACGATGATGATGGTCACTGGCCATGGGTTGTGGATGCGTGGTGATGATGACGGTCACTGGTCATGGGTTGGGATGTGTGATGATGGTCACTGGTAATAGGTTAAGGATGTGTGTTGATGAACGTCATTGGTCATGGGTTGATTATGTATGATGATGTTTACTGGTCATGGATTGATTGGACATGGGTTGAGGATGTTTGATGTCACTGTTCATGGGTTGAGGATGTATGATGATGGTCACTGGTCATGGGTTGAGTTTATGTGATGATGGTCACTGGTCATTGGTTCAGGGTGTGTGATGATGGTCAGTGGTCATGGGTTGTGGATATTTGAGGATGGTGATGGTCTCTGGTCATGGGTTGAGGATGTGTGATGATGATGATGGTCACTGGTCATGGGTTGTTGATGTCTGATTGCGATGATTGTCACTGATATTCGTTTGTAGATGATGATGATGGTCATTGGTCATGGGTTGTGGATGTGTGATGATGATGATTGTCATAGTCATGGTTTGCTGATATTTGATGATGATGAGTGTCACTAGACATGGGTTGTAGATGTGTGATGATGATGATGATGATGGTCAATGGTCGTGGGTTGAGGATGTATGATGATGATTGTCACAAGTCATGGGTTGTGGATGTGTGATGATGATGATGATGATGATGGTCACTGGTTATGGACTGTGGATGTGTGATGGTGATGATGGTCACTGATCATGGGTTGAGAATGTATGATGAAGATGATGGTCACTGGTCATGGGTTGAGGATGAGAGATTATGGTCACTCGTCATTGGTTGAGGATATAAGATGATGATGATGGTCAATCGTCATGGGTTGAGAGTGTGTGATGATGATGGTCAATAGTCATGGGATGAGGATGTATGATGATGGTCACTTGTCATGGGTTGAGGATGTCTGATGATGATTAGTGGTCATAGTTTGAAGATGTGTGATGATAGTCATGGGTTGTAGATGTGTGATGATGATGATGGTCACTGGTCATGGGTTGAGGATGTTTAATGATGATGATGATCATTGGTCATGGGTTGAGGATGTTAGGATGTTCACTGGTCATGGGTTGTGGATGTATGATGATGATGGTCACTAGTCATGGGTTGTGACGTGTGATGGTGATGGTGGTCACTGGTCATGGGTTGTGGATGTATGATGATGTTTGTCACAGGTCATGGGTCGTATATCTGTGATTGTGATGATGTTCACTTATCATGGGTTGAGAATATGTGATGATGATGATGGTCATTGGTCATGGGTTGAGAATGAGCAATTATGGTCACCGTTCATGGGTTGAGGATGTGTGATGATGATGATGTTCAATGGTCATGGGTTGAGGATGTCTGATGATAATGGTCAATGGTCATGGGTTGAGAATGTGTGATGGCCACTGGTCATGGGTTGAGGATGTGTGGTGATGACTCTCGTTGGTCATGTGTTAAAGGTGTGTGATGACGGCCACTGGTCATAGGCTTTGGATGTGTGATGATGATGATGGTCACTATTCATGGGTTCAAGGTGTGTGATGATGATGATTGTCACTGGTCATGGGTTCAAGGTGTGTGATGATGATGATGATCATGTGTCATGGGTTGAGGATGTGTTAGGATGTTCACTGGTCATGGTTTGAGGATGTGATGATGATCAATGGTAATGGCATGAGGATGTGTGATGATGATGATGGTCACTGGTCATGGGTTGATGATGCATGATGATGACGATGGTCATTTTTCATGGGTTGAGGATATGTGATGATGATGGTCACTAGTCATGGGTGTTGGATGTGTGATGGTGATGGTGGTCACTGGTCAAGGGTTGTGGATGTGTGATAATGATGATGATGGTCACTGGTCATGGGTCGTAGGTCTGTGATTGTGATGATGGTCACTTGTCATGGGTTGAGAATGTGTGATGATGGTGGTCACTGGACATGGGTTGAGGATGAGTGATTATGTTCAATGTTCAAGGGTAGAGGATGTGTGATGATGATGGTCAATGGTCATGGGTTAAGGATATGTGATGATGGTTAAAGGTCATGGGTTGAGGATGTGTGATGAAGTTCACTGGTCATGGGTTGAGGATGTGTGATGATGATCACTGGTCATGGGTTGAAGGTGTGATGATGGCCACTGGTCATAGGTTGTGGATATGTGATGATAACGATGGTCACTGATCATGGGTTAAGGATGTGTGATGATGATGATTGTCACTGGTCATGGGTTGACGATGTGTGATGATTTTGATGGTCATTGGATGTGTTATGATGTTCACTGGTCATGGGTTGAGGATGTGTAATGAGGATGTATGACGATGATGATGGTCACTGGCCATGGGTTGTGGATGTATGGTGATGATGACGGTCACTGGTCATGGGTTGGGGATGTGTGATGATGGTCACTGGTAATAGGTTAAGGATGTGTGTTGATGAACGTCATTGGTCATTGGTTGATGATGTATGATGATGTTTACTGGTCATGAATTGAGGATGTGTGATGATGATGGTCACTGGACATGGGTTGAGGATGTTTGATGATGTCTCTAGTCATGGGTTGAGGATGTATGATGATGGTCACTGGTCATGGGTTGAGTTTATGTGATGATGGTCACTGGTCATTGGTTCAGGATGTGTGATGATGATGGTCAGTGGTCATGGGTTGTGGATATTTGAGGATGGTGATGGTCTCTGGTCATGGGTTGAGGATGTGTGATGATGATGATGGTCACTGGGCATGGTTTGTTGACGTGTGATTGCGATGATTGTCACTGATCTTCGTTTGTAGATGTATAATGATGATGGTCACTGGTCATGGGTTGTGGATGTGTGATGATGATGATGGTCATAGTCATGGTTTGTGGATATTTGATGATGATGAGTGTCACTAGACATGGGTTGTAGATGTATGATGATGATGATGATGATTGTCGTGGGTTGAGGATGTATGATGATGATGATGTTGATTGTCGTGGGTTGAGGATGTATGATGATGATTGTCACTAGTCATGTGTTGTGGATGTGTGATGGTGATGGTGGTCACTGGTCTTGGGTTGTGGATGTGTGATGATGATGATGATGATGATGATGGTCACTGTTTATGGACCGTGTATGTGTGATGATGATGATGGTCACTGATCATGGGTTGAGAATGTGTGATGAAGATGATGGTCACTGGTCATGGGTTGAGGATGAGAGATTATGGTCACTCGTCATAGGTTGAGGATATAAGATGATGATGATGGTCAATCGTCATGGGTTGAGAGTGTGTGATGATGATGGTCGATAGTCATGGGTTGAGGAAGTATGATGATGGTCACTTGTCATGGGTTGAGGATGTCTGATGATGATTAGTCGTCATAGTTTGAAGACATGTGATGATACCAATGGTCATGGGTTGTAGATGTGTGATGATGATGATGGTCACTGGTCATGGGTTGAGGATGTGTAATGATGATGATCATTGGTCATGGGTTGAGGATGTTAGGATGTTCACTGGTCATGGGTTGAGGATGTATGATGATGATGGTCACTAGTCATGGGTTGTGGACGTGTGATGGTGATGGTGGTCACTGGTCATGTGTTGTGGATGTATGATGATGTTTGTCAAAGGTCATGGGTCGTATATCTGTAATTGTGATGATGTTCACTTATCATGGGTTGAGAATGTGTGATGATGATGGTCACTGGTCATGGGTTGAGAATGAGCAATTATGGTCACCGTTCATGGGTTGAGGATGTGTGATGATGTTCAATGGTCGTGGTTTGAGGATGTCTGATGATAATGGTCAAATGTCATGGGTTGAGGATGTGTGATGGCCATTGGTCATGGGTTGAGGATGTGTGATGATGACTCGTTGGTCATGGGTTAAAGGTGTGTGATGATGGCCACTGGTCATAGGCTTTGGATGTGTGATGATGATGATGGTCACTAGTCATGGGTTCAAGGTGTGTGAAGATGATGATTGTCACTGGTCATGGGTTCAAGGTGTGTGATGATGATGATGATCATGTGTCATGGGTTGAGGATGTGTTATGATGTTCACTGGTCATGGTTTGAGGATGTGATGATGATCGATGGTAATGGCATGAGGATGTGTGATGATGATGATGGTCACTGGTCATGGGTTGAGGATGCATGATGATGATGGTCATTGGTCATGGGTTGAGGATATGTGATGATGATGGGTGTTGGATGTGTGATGGTGATGGTGGTCACTGGTCAAGGGTTGTGGATGTGTGATAATGATGATGATGGTCA